>NC_079198.1:124732502-125032502 GCF_029499605.1 Hyla sarda | reverse complement strand
TGATAGTATTATATTCAGAGAGTGCAGTATGTGGTAGTATGATATTCAGAGAGTGCAGTATGTGGCAGTATTATATTCAGAGAGTGAAGTATGTGGCAGTATTATATTCAGAGAGTGCAGTATGTGGCAGTATTATATTCAGAGAGTGCAGTATGTGGCAGTATTATATTCAGAGAGTGCAGTATGTGGTAGTATTATATTCAGAGAGTGCAGTATGTGGCAGTATTATATTCAGAGAGTGCAGTATGTGGTAGTATTATATTCAGAGAGTGCAGTATGTGGCAGTATTATATTCAGAGAGTGCAGTATGTGGCAGTATTATATTCAGAGAGTGCAGTATGTGGCAGTATTATATTCAGAGAGTGCAGTATGTGGTAGTATTATATTCAGAGAGTGCAGTATGTGTAGTATTATACTCAGAGAGTGCAGTATGTGGCAGTATTCTATTCAGAGAGTGCAGTATGTGGCAGTATTATATTCAGAGAGTGCAGTATGTGGCAGTATTATATTCAGAGAGTGCAGTATGTGGCAGTATTATATTCAGAGAGTGCAGTATGTGGCAGTATTATATTCATAGAGCGCAGTAGGTGGTTGAATATAATACTACCACATACTGCACTCTCTGACTATATTACTAAGAGTGCAGTATGTGGTAGTTTTATATTCAGAGGGCACAGTGTGTGGTAGTAATATATTCAGAGGGTACGGTGTGTGGCGGTTTTATATTCAGAGGGTACAGTATGTAGTAGTATTATATTCAGATGGTATGGTGTGTGGCAGTATTATATACAGAGGGTACAGTGTGTTCTAGTATTTTCAGAGTGTGCACAGTGTGTCAGAATTATATTCAGAGGGTGTGTGCCAGTATTATATTCAAAGGATACAGTGTTTGGCAGTATTATAATAATTATTGTTTTCATATAAAGGATCAGAATGCGCTGACATAGTGAGGAGCCATCTGGGCGTCAAGTTCTGCAGAGAGAACATTTAGCTGGACTTGGTGGTATGTACATATGAATTAGATAAGGGAAAACTATAGAGAAGATGCCACCTGTAGTCACTGATATCATTGTGTATGCTGCCTGACTGTCCCATCAGAGCTGTAGTCACTGATATCATTGTGTATGCTGCCTGACTGTCCCATCAGAGCTGTAGTTCTGCAGTTATGAAACAACTCTCAGCATAACCTTACCACATACTTAAAGGAGTAGTCCAGTGGTGATCCCAGTGGTGAACAACTTATCCCCTATCCTAAGGATAGGGGATAAGTTGGCAATCGCAGGGGGTCCGACCGCTGGGGCCCCCCGAGATCTCCTGTATGGGGCTCGACAGCCCGCGCGAAGGGGGCGTGTCGACCCCCGCACGAAGTGGTGGCCGACACGCCCCCTCAATACAACTCTGGCAGAGCCGAAGCGCTGCCTTCAGCAATCTCCGGCTCTGCCATAGAAATGTATTGAGGGGGCGTGTCGGCCGCCGCTTCGTGCGGAGGTCGACACCCGCTATCTGGCCGGAGAGCCAGGGCCCCCGTACAGAGAGATCGCAGGGGGCCCCAGCGGTCGGACCCCCCGCGATCTCAAACGTATCGCCTATCCTTAGGATAGGGGATAGGTTTTTCACCACTGGACTACCCCTTTAAGGTCATACTGGGAGCTGTAGTTTTAAATGGTAAAAATTGGTATATTTGATTATTATAGTTGAAGTAATTTTCCGCAGCGCTCTACAGCACAAGCATCCATCACTTCACTCCAAGTAGGGAACCTGTTAAAAACTTGAACCCCCTGCAACTGCTGCTGTCACCTGAACCCCACCTCAGCTTAGAACATAGAGTGGTCTCACCTAATAATCCGTGCTATGGCTATAACGCTCCTCATTTGCACTTGTGTTCCCTGTCCTGAAGTAACATCAGCTGACAGCCAATAAGACTGACCCCTACCTCAAACCCCAATGCAAGGAACAACATTTTTTTATAGTCATGCGACATTAAGTGGCCCCGCCCCTTGGCCCCTCCTTTTTGTGATCTCATATCTATCTATTTATCATCTCATATCTATCTATTTATTTATCATCTCATATCTATCTATCTATCTATCTATCTCATATCTATCTATCTATCTCATATCTATCTATCTATCTATTGCATATCTATCTATCTCATATCTATCTATTTATTTATCATCTCATATCTATCTATCTATCTATCTATCTATCTATCTATCTCATCTCTATCTATCTCATATCTATCTATCTATCTCATATCTATCTATCTATCTCATATCTATCTATCTATCTATCTCATATCTATCTATCTCATATCTATCTATCCATCCATCTATCTATCTCATATCTATCTATCTATCTATCTATCTCATATCTATCCATCCATCTATCTCATATCTATCTATCTCATATCTATCTATCTATCTCATATCTATCTATCCATCCATCTATCTTATATCTATCTATCTCATATCAATCTATCTATTTATCATCTCATATCTATCTATCTATCTATCTATCTATCTATCTCATATCTATCTATCTATCATCTCATCTCATATCTATCTATCTCATATCTATCCATCCATCTATCTCATATCTATCTATCTATCATCTCATCTCATATCTATCTATCTCTATCTATCTCATATCTATCTATCTATCTATCTATCTATCTCATATCTATCTATCTATCTCATATCTATCTATCTATCTATCTATCTCATATCTATCTATCTCATATCTATCCATCCATCTATCTATCTCATATCTATCTATCTATCTATCTATCTATCCATCCATCTATCTCATATCTATCTATCTCATATCTATCTATCTCATATCTATCTATCCATCCATCTATCTTATATCTATCTATCTCATATCAATCTATCTATTTATCATCTCATATCTATCTATCTATCTCATATCTATCCATCCATCTATCTCATATCTATCTATCATCTCATCTCATATCTATCTATCTCATATCTATCTATCTATCTATCTCATATCTATCTCATATCTATTTATTTATCATCTCATATCTATCTATCTATCTATCTATCTCATATCTATCTATCTCATATCTATCTATCTATCTATCTCATATCTATCTATCTATCTATCTATCTCATATCTATCTATCTCATATCTATCTATTTATTTATCATCTCATATCTATCTATCTCATATCTATCTATCTATCATCTATCTATCTATCTATCTATCTATCTATCTATCATCTCATATCTATCTCATATCTATATATCATATATCCAATCTTTTTCTTTCTATTTATAGCAGTGATTCCCAACCAGAGTTGAGCTGTCCGGGCATGCTGGGAGTTGTGGTTTTGCAACAGCTGGAGGCATATTAAAAATTTTATCCCATATCCCAACCGCTGAGTAATTTTTTTTTACCATTCACTATCCTCCGCGCCTATGAAGTTTTAACGGAACAGCAGGCGCGCCATTCCAATTCTCCACGGAAATCGTAAAAAAAAAACAAAAAACAAATTCTTCCAATTTTAAGGGACGGCACAGAGGAACCGAGTTACTATTTTGCCATTCTTTTACCCAATGAACGCAACCATTGCTCCCCATATCTGGATGTCATTTTAAAATTTTTTTCTTTTATTTTTATTTTTTTATTCCCAGCTGTCAGACAAAGTAGTGGAATGCGGTTGAGTGATGAGATCTCCGCGCAGTCCACTAGATGGCGCAAAAAATCTAGCAATAAACAGGCGGCGTGTAAAAGCCAAAAGCGAAAAGAAGTAAGGGGGCGTGTTGCTCGGACCCCCCTCCAGTGACGTCACAGCCTTTGCTGGGAAGTATAGGCTGTGCTGTCACGCCAGTGTCAGTCTGATGAAGATTGGCACTCAGGTAAGCTGTCATTCATTCTCAATGTCAGGAGCTGCTTTCCAGGCTGCGGGCTGCTGCCGTCGCTGTTGTTGCTCGCAGCCTCAGTGTGTGTGTGTGTGTGTGTGTGTGCGCTCTCGTTGCAGCGTGCGCCTCTCCCTCTCTCGTTTTTTTTTTTTTTTTTTTTTTTTTTACAGTCCCATAGCCGGAGCTCTTCATACAGACAGGGCGCAGGAGGAGGAGGAGGCGGCAACACGGGGCAACCTTAACTGCTAATACGATCATTGACGCCCGGATCTATGCGAAGCGCGGATTTCACACCCGACTCGACGCACGCATAGGAATTTTTTTTTATTTTATTTTTTGCACCTATATATATATATATTACCCTGCATATTTTAAACAAGGACTAGTTGGCATATAGACCTACCTATTCTTACCTATAGACACGCCTGCACGCACAAAAATATATTTATTTATTTATTTATTTTATTTTTATTTTTTTTTATAAGTTAACGCACCATTGTTTTTTTTATTTATTTATTTATTTATTTTTTATTTTTTAAATATTTATACATTATTTTTATTTATTTATTTAATTATTTATTTATTTATATATATATATATATATATTTTTTTTTTTTTTACTATTTATATATATATATATATATTTTTTTTTTTTTCATTTTATATAGTATTATTATTATAATTTTTACTACTATTTTAATATATTTTTTAAATTAAGATATATATATATATATATATATTTTTATTTTATTTTATTTTTTTAAAGAGGCATCTGTTAATTTTATATTTATTATTAATTTATTATTTATTTATTTATTTATTATTATTATTATTATTTTTTTTTTTAATGGGACGTAAATAATGTGACAGCCCGAGCTGGAGAGAGGCTGCACTCCTGTGATGTTGAGCGTTGTGTTGCGTTGTGGGGCTTATTCTCTTGGTTTAGTGTTTTTATTTATTTATTTATTTATTATTATATATTTTTTTTTTTTTGCCGGATTTCTTGAAGTTACGGTGCAGATTAGCAGTGAGACATTGCGATGCTTTTGGAGTTGTGGCGTGATGTGGGCAGCGGATGATGTATGTTAATGTTCCGCATTTACCTGTGCGCGTCCCTCGTTCGCCGACCGAGCTGAAGAGCTCGTCGTTTTCGAGGCTTGTGTTGCTGCTACCGTTAAATAAGCCTATTTCGGAATTCCTAGCAAAGCCTGGAGATGAGGTGGGTGAGGGTTTGAATAATTCAGAGGGTGATGTTTGCATCTCCGGATTTGCACACATCCACTCGGGTGCCTTTTGCTGTTGCAAAACTACAACTCCCAGCATGCCCGGACAGCCGAAGGCTGTCCGGGCATGCTGGGAGTTGTAGTTTTGCGACAGCCAAAGCACCCTGGTTGGGAAACACTGCTTTGGATGTTTCCTTATATTTTAGGGCAACTACTATAATACATTTGCCTATTATTTATTTTCTCGCCTTCCGCCGGACTTTAGCCCAATGTTTTGACTGAAAGCTTTTAAACTCATTTTTTTAACTCTATTCGAGGCGTTCGGGATCCTCTCATGTTGTTTTAATTAAGGCTTGACTTATCCCATACTGAGTGGTTTCAACTTTCCTACCCAAATCCGACTCGGAGACTCTGTGCAACTTGTTTTGCTTCTTTAAGTTTGGATACAATGTATCGAGCTGATTTGTCACCGTCACCCCCACCACCACCACCACCACCACCACCACCCCACTGTCGCGCCTGCGAATAATACTTTTCCAGAACCTGCGTTACGCAGTTTTATATTTATTTTATTTATAGACTTTTAATAACAAAAATGTAATTGGGGTGCTTATCGGCCATTCCTCCTATTTCTTTTGTTTCATTGACGTCGCTATTGACTCTGCACTTCATATATAATGTATCCACCATTCTATCAAGGGCCCTGTCGTGTCTGATAGAGCCAGGACACATTCGGGGGGGGTAACAGTTTGCATTTTCGCACCCCGAAATTTTTTCGGGCTGATATAAGGAAGGCAGTATTTTCTAGAGCGATAAATAGCGCGACGGCCTGGTGGCGACCATTATCGTAGAAGTAAACTGTAGTCAAAGTTTGATATATAAACAACAAAAAATAAACAATAAACAAAATATTAAAGGGAAGGCCTGTGCCTCTCACAATGTTGCTGGGGCAAGAAATTATTGTCCGTAGTAAAGTTTTCTGAACGTCAATACCAGCCATTTTTTTTTCTTTTGTCCCCACGTTATATAGAGGTCTTAATTTGTGGGAATACACAGTGCGACCGGCCTTCATTTGCATTCTACAGATGGGGAGCACTGTAATCATTTTTTTTTTTTTTTTTTTATTGTAGCAATTAAGAAAGAAGGAAACAGTGTTGTGTGGCGGTGGACTTGGTTTACATCTGCTCTCGGAGGGGTGGAAAGAGATGGGGGGGGGGGGGGTTGGCAGAGATCTGGATGGTTCTGTTCTGGTACATGTGATACCTTCTTGGAGTCGATACAATGTAGTTGTGAGAAAGGAAACAAACAAATAGAAAAAGAAGACAAAGTTTCCAAAACTTTTTTTTCTTTGCTTGTTTACCATCAGCTTAGGCTTAGGCTTTGAGCACTTTGTGTCCGCGAGCTACTTGGGTGGCATTTTGTAGGATTAGCGTGCCACTGATACGCCAATGAGGCTAATGAGTCGGAATAATACATTATACAGAGCAGCCTTACGTAGCGTTGAGTGCGGCTGCAGCGTGGAGCTTCAGGACATTACACGTATTATAGTGTTAATAATGATGTGTGTATTATATAAATCTGTGTTTTCCAAACTGTGCGCCTCCAGCTGTTGCAAAACGACATCTCCCAGCATGCCCGGACAGCCGAAGGCTGGGAGTTGTAGTTTTGCAACAGCTGGAGGCGTCCATAATGATAATATTAGGCTATTGGGGCTGAGGTGCAGTCGTGCTGTATGCATTACCAGTTTTATTACCTTTTATTTATAGGATTTGCCTTCGGCTGTCCGGGCATGCTGGGAGTTGTAGTTTTGCAACAGCTGGAGGCGCACTGTTTGGAAAACACTGATCTAAATAATTCAGTCCATAATGATAATCTTAGGCTATTGGAGCTGAGGTGCGGTCGTGCTGTATGCATTACCATTTTTATTACCATTTATTTATAGGATATGCTGTCTGTGCTGTGACTTGGGAATCTTTTGTTCTCTCAATCATCTCAAAGTGTGACGTTGTGCGTTGCTTTGATGCAGTCTGCGGAACCCCCGATTTAAGCAGATAGGGATGGGGGTACTTAAAGGGAGTAGATCTGAACCTGTGCTCTTCAGCTTTTGGCTTTCCAGCTGTTTAGAAACTACAAGTCTTATGCTGGGACTTATAGTATCACAACAGCCAGGAAGCCATAGCCCAGTGCTATAAAGTACTACAGTGTTTCCCAACCAGGGTGCCTCCAGCTGTTGCAAAACTACAACTCCCAGCATGCTCCGACAGCCAAAGGCATGCTGAGAGTTGTAGTTTTGCAACAGCTGGAGGCACCCTGGTTGAAAAACACTGAAATACTAGAAGCTAAAGGTGTTTTTTTTTTTTTTTTTTTTTTTTTTTTATATATACCTTTTAAGATTGCTTTTTTCTTGTCATTTACTGTTGTGTGATGATAAAAAGCAAAACTTTAGGAGGTAATATGCATTTGAATTCTAGTAAAGGATAAATATTTTTTTTTAAGTTTAAAAATAAATTTCCACTTTCACTCATTCATCTGTTACATTCATTATTATTGTACTCTTATAGCACTGTTTCCCAACCAGGGTGCCTCCAGCTGTCGCAAAACTACAACTCTCAGCATGCCCGGACAGCCAAAGGGTGTCCTGGTATGCTGGAAATTGTAGTTTTGCAACAGCTGGAGCCACTCTGGTTGGCAAACACTGACATACTAGCAGCTAAAGTTTGTGGGTTATTTTTTTATTTTTTATACCTTTGTACCTTTTATAATCTTTGTTGTTTTTTTCTAGTCATTTACTGTTGTGTGATGATAAAAGCAATAAGGATTCAATAAGCGCTTGTATACAAGTAAAGGATAAATATTTTTAAAAGTTTAAAGATTAATTTCAATCGTCACCTGTCTATGTGTTCCAACAAGGGTTTCTACAGGTTTTGAAAAACTACAACTTCCAGCATGCCTGGACTGCGGAAGGCTGTTCGGGCATGCTGATAGTTGTAGTTTTGCAACAGCTGGAGGCTTCCTGGGTGGGAAACAAGTTATATAGGACCACAATAGATAAGCAACTTGTTCATTTCCATTTTGGGGTCCATCCTAACCCTAATAATGTAGAGTATTGACTATTACAGCATAAGGCTGGAATCACACATGAAGTTTTTTTAAGTAACGAATGGATACAAAAAGTGAGTAGGAAAGTGTGTAAAGAAAAGACTGATACATCTCTTGTGTTTAGCTTAAGAACAAATAAATAAATAAATACATATATAAATAAATAAAGAAAATAACTTCATAAATAACCTGCACGTGTGATCCCACAAAGCAAAATTCAAGTATAAGAGAATGCTATAAATGGTATACAGTATCAGAGATACATTTGGCTACATGTAAATAAAGCAAAAGTATCATATATATACTGCTCAAAAAAAATAAAGGGAACACTAAGATACCACATCCTAGATCTGAATGAATGAACTAATCGTATGAAATACTTTCATCTTTACATAGTTGAATGCGCTGATAACAAAATCACACAAAAATTATCAATGGAAATCAAACTTATCAGCCCATGGGGGTCTGGATATGGAGTCACACTCAAAATCACAGTGGAAAACCCCACTACAGGCTGATCCAACTTTATGTAATGTCCTTAAAACAAGTCACAATGAGGCTCAGTAGTGTGTGTGGCCTCCACGTGCCCGTATGACCTCCCTACAACTCCTGGGCATGCTCCTGATGAGGTGGAGGATGGTCTCCTGAGGGATGTCCTCCCAGACCTGGACTAAAGCATCCGCCAACTCCTGGACAGTCTGTGGTGGATGGAGCGAGACATCCCAGATGTGCTCAATCAGATTCAGGTCTGGGGAACGGGTGGGCCAGTCCATAGCATCAATGCCTTCCTCTTGTAGGAACTGCTGACACACTCCAGCCACATGAGGTCTAGCATTGTCTTGTATTAGGAGGAACCCAGGGCCAACCGCACCAGCATATGGTCTCACAAGGGGTCTGAGGATCTCATCTCGGTACCTAATGGCAGTCAGGCTACCTCTGGCAAGAACATCTAGGGCTGTGCAGCCCCCAAAGAAATGCCACCCCACACCATTACTGACCCACCGCCAAACCGGTCATGCTGGAGGATGTTGCAGGCAGCAGAACGTTTTCCATGGCGTCTCCAGACTCTGTCACGTCTGTCACCTGTGATCAGTGTGAACCTGATTGTATCTGTGAAGAGCACAGGGCGCCAGTGGAGATTTTGACAATATTGGTGTTCTCTGGCAAATGCCAAACATCCTGCACGGTGTTGGGCTGTAAGCACAACCCCCACCTGTGGACGTCAGGCCCTCATACTACCCTCATGGAGTCTGTTTCTGACCGTTTGAGTGGACACATGCACATTTGTGGCCTGCTGGAGGTCATTTTGCAGGGCTCTGGCAGTGTTCCTCCTTGCACAAAGGCAGAGATATCGGTCCTGCTGCTGGGTTGTTGCCCTCCTACGGCCTCCTCCACGTCTCCTGATGTACTGGCCTGTCTCCGTGCTCTGGACACTACGCTGACAGACACAGCAAACCTTCTTGCCACTACTCGCATTGATGTGCCATCCTGAATGAGCTGCACTACCTGAGCCACTTGTGTGGGTTGTATACTACCACTAGAGTGAAAACATCGCCAGCAATCAAAAGTGACCAAAACATCAGCCAGGAAGCATAAGAACTGAGAAGTGGTCTGTGGTCACCACATGCAGAACCACTCCTTTATTGGGGGTGTCTTGCTAATTGCCTATATCTTCCACCTGTTGTCTGTTCCATTTGCACAACAGCATGTGAAATTGATTGTCAATCAGTGTTCTTCCTGAGTGAACAGTGTGATTTCACAGAAGTGTCATTGACTTGGAGTTACATTGTGTTGTTTAAGTGTTCCCTTTATTTTTTTGAGCAGTGTATATATATATATATATATATATATATATATATATATATATATATATTTATATATTTTTTTATATATTTTATATATATATATATATATAATATATTTATTTAGATATATTATATATTTATGTATATATTTATTTAGATATAATTATTTATATCTATCTATCGATACAATATATTTGTACATATATAGATTACGGTATACGTTTTAAAGTTTGGAGGCCATATTGTGACTCCAAAAATAACAGTTTGCAGCCCTTTAGGTACAGCTTGGTGGAATCTATGTTTTTATAATACAATACTTCTTTTTGAAGAATTTGGTGCAGTTTCTCAAGAGCGGCCATTGGGGTGTGGGTGCAATCAGTCTGCAAAGTATATACCTTGAGACTCGATAATTTTGGCCATTAATACAAAGAACTGTAAAGTGATACCAAACAGCTGGACTTCTTGGTCCTGCCTCATGCTAACTGCGAAGATTACATCTTAAAGTTCTAAAATGATCCTATATGAAAACAGTAAAAAAAAAAGATATTTATATCTCATCCAGTAATATGGTTGCTAAGGCTGGAAGTAAATTAACCTGCTATTCAAAGTTATCCATCGGAAATCACAACTACAAAGAATAAAAATATATAGGTTGCTGTATGTGGGCGACAACAAAAAGGTTACATGTTCTTGTTAGGGATTGAAAGGAACGGCGGTGGAGTGGAGCACAAAGGGTTACAGGCCATTATTCTTTCCTCTGGGCCTGCTATTTCTTTGTGTGTAATCCTTGCTCTATTTCCAGGGCTCAGATAGTCTAGCGTCTTAGAAATGAGAGGAATGAGAGCAGTGATCTAGTCTCCCGGGTGCAGTTGCTGCCGTATAGAGGCACAATATGACCGGTTGTAGCTGACTATTCAGCCGCCGTTGGCAATCAAAACTGAGCAAGCACAAATCATTAAACCAAAGCAGCGACTTCTTATACAGGTTTACCCGTCAGTCCTACTATACCATCCAATTATATCCTCCATTATTGGAATATTTAGTGTGTGACACAGCAAGGACACACTTATACAGCCTTGGTTATCAGATGGTTGCTGTAGGGAACTTCTACTGGATACATTATAACATTACAGAATATTTTCGTCATCTATGTGTAAACCTTAAGATGAAAATAGTTAAATTATATATTCAGCTATATAAGAACTGCAGCCACAAATATACATTCAGAAACCGATTGGCAAGAAGGTTCTGAGCTAAAACTAAAGCAAATTTCACATTCTACAGCCTTTGTGTTGCCCTCCATGTATGCTCTCCACCCTATTAACAGCCTATGTGAACAGCCCTCTATGCATTCTCTTCTTCCTATCTATAACCTGTGTGAGCTGCCTTCATGTATGCTCTCCTCCCTATCTACAGCCTGTGTGCGCTGCTTTCCATATATGCTTTCTTCCCTATCTACAGCTTGTGTGAGCTGCCCATATATGCTTCTCTCCCTATCTACAGCCTGTGTGAGCTGACTTCCAAGTGTGCTCACAGACATATTTACAGTCTGTGTAAGCTGCCCTCCATATATGATATGACTTGCTCCCTATCTACAGAATGTGTTAGCTGCCCATCGTGTGTGCTCTCCTCCCTATCTACAGCCTGTGCGAGCTGCCCTCTAAGAATTCTTTTACCCCTTGTCCACTATCTCAGCTGCTGTTTATAAGTTTACATTGCTGCCATCTCTAATACTGAGCAGAAAGTCAGTTTGACTGATTTATCTCACCTTCCTCTTAGTAGCAGCAAAATGGTAAAAAATTTATAATAAAGACTATAAAGAAAGTTAATTCATTTTGCATTCAGGAAACAAATTAACAATAATACAAATTCAGGTGTCCATAGCTTTTAAAGTTCCAGATGCCGATTAGACCCATTTAGAGATGGAAGTTTTGTGTCCTTTTCAACTAAACGAAATATCATGTATATTTCTGTGAGGCTTCGCTTGAATGACCGCAGCATTAGAATGTGAATGTCTTCATGACTCTGACACGAACGTTCTAAAGTAGATATTTTGTTCTGCTTGAAGAAAGCAAGCTATATACTACATTAGGTTACTACGGGCTGAAGTTGGGATAGGCACGGTCCATGAAAATCGTGTCACAAACATAATTTGGTTTTATGTATCAAATAATAATAATCATCATAATAAAAAAAAAACACCTGGTCCTAGAAGGTCTAAAAATTAGGTACCTACAACCTCAGATGATCAACAACCCATGACAAATTACAATGTGTTATTAATTTAACAAAAACAAGTTCAAAATGCATCAGCAATGTGTTAAAAATTATGTACACCTTAATTTTCATGCCCACCTCCAGGCCAGAGGGGGTCCGGAAGCCATGTTTTTAGCAAGATGGGAGTAATGTTTTAAGCCAAGCTGCTATGTTCTTTTTAGGAAGAAGACGCTTCCTCCTAGCAACCCTTCCAAACAATACATGATCTGAATTTTGGGTGAATTAGATGGGATAGTTGGTCTACAGATTGGTGGGTACAAACAACTGCTTCACCAAAGATCATTGCTGATATGTTTCCTTCTTGGTATTGTGTTCAACACACGCCTAAAGGCTCCGGAACAAGAAACGGACAAAACTTTTCCTTTTATTCAAGTAGATTTGATTAGCAGCACTTAGTTGCTACTTACCCTCTTAATGCCTTTGGAAGCACCATTTCTTCTGCATTTTGGCCTAGTTTTTGGTAAATAAATACTGAGACGTTTGAATGTGTTGTTATTCATCTGAGGTTGTAGTTACCTAATTTTAAGGCCTTTTAAAGACCAGATTTTTTTAAATATGTCCTGATACGTAAAACCGAACAATTCAAAAAGGGTGTACTTTCTCTTTCTCATGACTGTAACTGATCTAATAACTTGAGCAGATGTTAAAGTGCGGCAGGAAGACCTCCATATGGAAACTTTGTATGTATGAAGTAGATTTCCTGATATACCCCAACTAGTATGACTCACAGCTCTCATGAGGTTTTGGCGCAATGTACAGCCATGAAAAGGTTCAAACTTTGTCTCACAGAGCGTTGTCCAAATAGAATCATGGTACATCCCAAAGATGAATGGTTTTATTGCTGGTCCCTGAGGTGGCCACTACTCTTGTTCAGTGTCGTTCATTCAAGATACCCTCAGATCTATAACAACCACCATAGGGGTCTGTATATCTATGTCATGGATTCTATCATGTCCCCTGCTGGGAGTTTTGTAGGAATACATTGAGTAAGAAGAGTTGTAAGTGTTTTGTACTAGTTAACTACCTGCGTGCATAGGAACCGATTGAGACCCAAGTACTTATATATTATATTATTATACATTATTAACCCTTAATACTATTATGAGCTACAATGGTCCTTCAGATTTATTGGTACTAATGGAATGAAATCTGTAAAGCAAGATGCAGCAATGTAAGTTGTTGTGTGCTGCTACAGTGTTATAATATAGATAAAAACTGTATCAGATTTTTAAGGGTACCTGTCATATTACATAAAAAATAATACTTCTATACGCTACTAGGTCAGATGCTTTACATTTAATTTTTGTGTGTCTAGCTTCTGTATTTGGCTCACAAATCCCTCCGTTCTGAAGCTCACTCGCTCAGGTGTCATGACCGGGGGTGGACAGGGAGAGTGAGCCCTAAGCTGTCCCTATATACACTCTCCCTGCCTACTTGCCCATCCACCCTAAACGGTGGATCGACAACTTGGAGCCGGTCCCTCCCTGCGCTAAAGAGCAGTGGGCATAAAAACAAATAATATACATAGTCGGTGGCAGGACAGAAACAGAAAAGGAATAACTACCAAAAAACAGACATAATATAATTATACAAACAGGGCAGAATATAGTGTACTAACAAACAGTTCATAAACCGGAATCCAGATAAACAGCAGACATGATAAAATGAACAAGACTAGGTATGAAACAGGTTTACAGCAGAATCCAGGAGATGCAGGGGATGAACGGAAGAACTAAATGAAAAACACTAAACTGATAAGGAACATAGGACACTGTTCACACTTGGACACAGAACAGAAACAAATTGGACACCCCACTCCACAAAAAGAGTAGACAGCATAATAAAGTCAAATAGACTACTAGCCAGCGGGCACACTCCGCCGTGTGATCAGGAAATCAGGATGCTGACCTAGTAGGAAACAAATATATAAAACATAGAACACAAGACTAGAACCGGATGAGTCTGAATAGAATCCAGGATACCAAACAGGAATTATAACATACAGAGCAAGGGTAACAAGCAATACTAACACAGTGTGAAAACAGACTAAGCTGAATGGACATACATAATCCTAAGAAAAAAAAACGACAGATGTAACACAGACTAAAATCTACAATAAACAAGACTATTTAACCATGGCTAAAACTCAGATAATATCACAAGAAAAATACAAAGTGCATGTTCAAGCAGACATGGAAGTGCATTGCACAAATAACCAGCACAGAAAGCAGGAGAATTCTGTTTAAATAACTTAACCCGAGTTCTCATTGGTTCAGAGCATTAAATATTCCCTATCCAGGGAGAATAGCAAACTGCTCAGAACCCACCTAAACAGAAAAATACAATAACAAATAAACGGACATTAAGTCGCTGTCCACAGACTGAGTTGATACAAAGAGGTTACAGATAAGCCAATTCCCAAAGCCAGGAGAAGAGTCAGAGAGGCCGGAGCCAAAGGGTCAAAATGCCTGATATAGCAGATGCAATATAAATGCTACCTAGAAGTACAAAGAGCTCTATAGCAGGCAAGGATTGGGAGTAGACTGCCAGGTTATATGGAGCCAGAACAGGTGCTCCAATCAAGGTCAGCTGACCAAGCCAGACAGCCAGGCATAACCCAGCAACAAGAAACAACAAAGAACCTGTCAGAACCTTTTAACCCTATAGGTTCTGACATCAGGAAGGGGTATGTCTGAGGCAAGCACTGAGCCCGCCCTCACCGTGCATTCACTTCCTACCGGAGTCTGCTGTGCTGGGTCTCTACATCCAATCACTGCAGGCTGCTCTTTAACCTGCTCTTCTGTTTTCATGCTGCAGTCTGATAGGACAGGAGTGAGCACAGAGGATTGCTAGTCCTGCCCTTACTTCCTGGACTTTGTCCCAGCCTGTGTTTCAGCTGGGACAAAGATGATGCTGCAGCTGGACAGGATTATGTTCTTTGTGATATGGGGACCACTAGTGGTCTATTTATAGATGAGATTTTATATAAAAACAGAGCTAACATTTTTTTATGAAGTATATTATAAAGGTGAATTTTTTGCCAAGATGCAAAACATGTAAAATGTTTTTTAATCTGACAGTGCCCATTTAAGGCTATGTTCACATTCAGTTTTTTCCTTATGTTTAGAGTCTATGTTGGAAAAAAGCTCTGAATGTATATGCCGAATGTGTACGTAGTATATTATGTAGCCAAATAGAGTGTCGTGAAGTGTGTTTTTGTCTATGTTTTCAACACAGAGAGCTGGTAGGTAAAGACACGGAGACTAAAAGAAAAATTGTAATGATGGCGGTGATTTATAAGGAAGATGGCCGCCCCTAGTCTAGTCTATAAAGGGTTACAGCAGCGACAGTTTGGTAAATATTTTATTCACTTTAACAGCATTTTATGCTTTATTAGAATATTAGAAGTGTCACCATATTAAAATTATCTACTCGCAAACTGAGGCCCAACAATTTTACTTGTACAGCCCCTGGAGGAAATTATGGAGACCTCCCCCCCCCCCCTCATACTTAAAGGATGTCACCAACTTTTTATTTACATTGTAGCAAATCCAAAAGTCACAGATATGACCCAATACAGTGTCTAATAGCTGAACATTCTGCTTCGTGACACATCCCTGGCACACAACAGATGATTTTTTTTGTTGGCAGGCGTTGTAATGTTTCTCCACATGAAATAGAATCCCAGTTAGTACTTACAACTCATCCTCTGCTTTTCTGACACCTGATTTCTACAATATTCTACTTTAATGTTCTCCAAACTGTGGACCTCCGGATGTTGCAAAACTACAGCTCCCAGCATGCTCCGGACTTCCTCTTCTATACCGTTGTAGGCAGATTTTGCAGCACCCTGTGCACGTACTGTCTTTTTAAGGGTTCGTGCACATCCCTGATTGCAGTCCTCTTCCAATCTCTGCAAGGCATCGCCTATATAATACTTCTCCACCTGTTCCCTGATGCCTGAGCAAAAATGCAGGTTTCTACATTGAAAGTGTCTGTCTGCCGTGAAACTGTGTTACTTTTTCCAGACTTCCATCTCTGATTGATCCTCCTGTATCTTGCTGACTCCTGTATATGACCTGGTCTGTCCACAATGCCGCCATGTACTTTAAGCAAGCTAACACCACCTGGCTGCTTCTGAGCTACTCAGCTCCGCTATAAACACCAATTTAGACTGCTATATTGGACTTTTTTTGCTGCGCAGTTAGCATCTACAGTGTCAGCTCACCCCTCTTGCCTGTATCCCTGGTGCTTGGTACTGGGTTGCTCTGGCATGCCTGGCCAACTGACACTTACCCGGAACCACTCTTGCGGTAGTGACCAGGTGTCTCCCCTGCAGCTTAAGTCCAGCCTCTGCATCCTGGAGCAGGATGAAGGGTGAAAACCAGGGGCCTCCGCTACCAAGTTTGTCCCAAAGCCAAACCAGGAAGTGGCACTGTGGGTCCACACCGTTAGGGCGTTGCAATCTACTTTAGTTCCTTTCTTGACATTCCGTTCCATAGAATAAATGATGGGAAATATGGTTTGATTCTTCAGGTGTTATCTTTATAAGTTTCATTATTACAGCCCCAGATCGAAGTTTCCATCATCTCCTCGGCCAATGCAGATCACCCTGTAACTTTATTTTCTTTGGTTAATGTGTTAGTGCTGGTTTTCCTAGGGCTTTTCCAGATGTAAATTTTCTTTTATTCAGCGATTCCTTACAGTTATGGAGAAAAAAGAAAAAGAAAAGAGAGGACAGCATCTCGTGTAATCCTGTGGGTATGAAATGAGTAAAATCACCAAGATGTTCCCCACAGATAGATGGACTTTCACCTAGTGGATCCCTTGGGTTCAAGCTTGTCTCCCCGAGATGGGGATCTCGGTTGGCATGAGCTTCTGGCCGCCTAATGTCCCGACTGGTAACCTGAGCAGGCACCCGTGTAGAGCATAAATAGAGCAGGAAAACAAGACACTTCAGCAAATGCTGCTCAAAGGCTTGGCCTTTCACTCCAAGAAGTTATTTTTAGTCATATTTATTCACACCAATACGGTACAGTATAAAAAGTCGATGTTTCGTGAGTAATCTCTCCCTTTATCAGATTGGAATGTCCCAGACATTGACTCCTGTCCCCATATTGTCTTGGACAGTATCTATTTTCCAGGCATATTGCTGTGAGTATTCTATCTTGACATTCTAATGCCTTCCTTGTTCTCCCAGTATGTTTTCCTATTACAATTTTCCATTTTCTGTGTACTTGCACCATAGTTTGCATGCAGCGGATGAGAAACAACTAACATCTTCTGCTGCACTCTGGATTAGATTTACGTTGTAAAGTCGTCATGTAATCCTTCTCATTTATACTATTAACAGCTCTCTGGTTAAGACCAGATAGATAGTTAGATATTTAGATAGATAGATAGATATGAAATAGATAGATAGATAAATAAATAGGTAGGAGATACATAGATGGATAGATAGATATGAGATAGATGACAGCTGAGACCCTGCCAGTACCCGACCAGGCCCCTCCCCCATGAAATAAAGAGGCAGGACACCAGTTTACACTTTTAAGTGTAAGGAGCCGGCCACACCGGTACTGCCCCACCGACTTTGATGTGCAGGTCACGCACCAGACTGACCACATCTTTGCCTTCTCTAAGCGCCTTCTGTGACTTCAGAATCCATACACCAACAACTGTATATAAAAGAAAACACTTAAAACAACACACTTGTTAAACAACAGGGAGGGAGGGCGGGAAAACCTCCGGGACCCAAGAGAGGAAACTGCAGGAAAAAGGCGCCAGATCTGTTATAAGCAGGGCTCAAGTCCTGCAGGAACTAATGGGAATGGAGTTCCTGCACTTTTTCCACAGCAGGAACGCAATTTCCATTAGCAGGAGTCCTGCAGGACTAGCCCTTAAAGGGTTACTCCGCCCCTAGACATGTTACCCCCTATCCATTGGATAGGGGATAAGATGTCTGATCGCGGAGGTCTCGGCTGCGGCACCCCAGACATCCGGTGCACGGAGCGAACTTCGCTCCGTGCCGGATGACTGGTGATGAAGGGCAGAGGCTCGTGATGTCACAGTAATGCCCCCTCAATGCAAATCTATGGGAGGGGGTGTGACGGCCGTCATGCCCCCTACCATAGACTTGCATTGAGGGGGCATTACTGTGACATCATGAGCCTTTCTCGCTGCACCCAACGCTCTAAACAAACACCGGGAGCAGCAGGGAGAACGTGGGGGTCCCCAGCGACGGGACTCCAGGGATCAGACATCTTATCCCCTATCCTTTGGATAGGGTATAAGATGTCTAGTACCCCTTTAAGTGGAAATCTAGCGTGAGTTCCCGCACTATTTTCCCCAGGACTTGACCCCTGGCTATAAGGTGCCTGGGGAGGGGCTAATAGCCCAGAAAAATAAGCCCACAGGGGATTGGACAGGTTCCCCTAATAACCCACCCCTCCCAGGGAAAAACCAACAAAGAGGGGGGTAGGAGAAAAACATGGGAGAGGGGCCTAACTTAAGGGAAACCCTCACTTCCGGCTCGCCAGTCAGGAGACAGACTAATTAAGCACAGCCTGCCCCTCCAAGATTATAGATGCACAAACATGATGATTGTAATGTACAGCTTGGTGAGTGTGACACTCCCCCTTTTTAATATTTTGATTGTTTTAATTAGCACATATACACTTGGTTATGGTGTTGTTTACACATTGTAATAGTATATACACAGAGTGATTTACATTATTTTGTACATATGGATGATATATATCCCTGAAAATATTTTTTGATGCATGATTTGTATTGATATTTCACCGTTTGATATTTACTGTCCACTGATTGATGATAATGATTTGTAATTGATGGGAAACCACATAAATATGTGACACTTGTAATGCGCTGCATGAGAAAGATGTCGAGAGGCCATTGAAACATTGCATCTTGAAACATGGGTGAATAAAAAACATGTATACAGACTGTGACCTGCCCTGTTTTTCTGCCTGCACCCATCTACTACAGACTACCTATTGGTTGTGCTGCTTCTTCTGTGGACTAGATAGATAGATAGGAGATAGATAAATAGATAGATAGATATGAGATAGATAGATAGATAGATTATAGATAGATAGATATGAGATAGATAGATAGATAGATTATAGATAGATAGATATGAGATAGATAGATAGATATGAGATAGATATGAGATAGATAGATATGAGATAGATACAGTGGGGATCCAAAGTTTGGGCACCCCAGGTAAAAATTTGTGTTAATGTGCATAAATAAGCCAAGGACAGATGGAAAAATCTCCAAAAAGGCATCAAATTACAGATTAGACATTCCTATAATATGTCAACAAAAGTTAGATTTTATTTCCATCATTTCCATCACTTTCAAAATAACAGAAAACAAAAGAATGGCATCTGCAAAAGTTTGGGCACCCTGCAGAGTTAATATCTTGTCCTGCCCCCTTTGGCAGGTATCACAGTTTGTAAACGCTTTTTGTAGCCAGCCAAGAGTCTTTCAATTCTTGTTTGAGGTATCTTTGCAAATTCTTCTTTACCAAAGTCTTCCAGTTCTTTGAGATTTCTGGGCTGTCTGTCACGCATTGCTCTTTTACGGTCTATCCATAGATTTTCAATTATGTTGAGGTCAGGGGATTGTGAAGGCCATGGCAAAACCTTCAGTTTACGCCTCTTAATGTAATCCCTCATGGATTTTGAGGTGTGTTTAGGATCATTATCCATTTGTAGAAGCCATCCTCTCTTTAACTTCAGCTTTTTCACAGATGGCATCAAGTTAGCATCCAAAGTTTGCTGACATTTTATTGAATCAATTTTTCCTTCTACTCGTGAGATGTTCCCTGTGCCACTGGCTGCAATACAACCCCAAAGCATGATTGATCCCCCCCCCCCCCCCCCCCATGCTTAACAGTTGGACAGAGGTTCTTTTCATTAAATTCTGTTCCCCTTCTTCTCCAAACGTACATTTGCTCATTCTGGCCAAAAAGTTAAATTTTAACCTCATCGGTCCACAGAACTTGTTTCCAAAATGCATCAGGCTTGTCTATATGTTCATTTGCAAAGTTCAAATGCTGATTTTTGTGGTGAGGTTCTGATGACTCTTCCATGAAGACTATATTTGTACAAGTATCTCTTTATAGTGGAACAGTGTACCACAACTCCAGTGTCTGCCAGATCATTCTGGAGGGATTGTGCAGTCAAAGTGGGTTTTGAATTGTTTTTCTCACAATCCTGCAAGCTGTTCTGTCTGATATTTTTCTTGGTCTTCCAGATCTTGCTTTAACTTCCACTGTTCCTGGTGACTGCCATTTCTTAATTACACTCCGAACAGAGGATATTGACATCTAAAAACGTTTTGCTATCTTCTTATAGCTTTCTCCAGCTTTGTGAGCATCAACTATTTTCAGTTTCAGATTTCTAGACAACTGCTTAGAAGAACCCATGGTGCTGATTGTTGGGGCAAGGTCAGATGAGTCTGGGCATTTAAAACCTTTGAGATTGACATCACCCTGTCTTCCCAGATGATGATTGAGAACAATCCATGACACTGGCAGGTCTCAGCTTTGCAAGGGGGCAGTGCATGCTATAAATTCTGCAGGGTGCCGAAACCTTTGCAGATGCCATTTTTTTTTATTTTCTGTTATTTTGAAAGTGTAAATGAGGATAAAATCTAACTTTTGTTGACAAATTATAAGAATGTCAAATCTTTAATTTGATGCCTTTTGGAGATTTTTCCATCTTTCCTTGGCTTCTTTATGAACATTAATACAAATTTTTACATAGGGTGCCCAAACTTTTGATCCCCACTGTAGATAGGAGATAGATACATAAATAGATGATAGATAGATAGATAGATAGATAGATATCAGATAGATAGATAGAAAGGAATGAGATTGATAGATATGAGATAGATAGAAGATTGATAGATAGATATGAGATATATATGATATAGATAGATGATAGATATATATGAGATATATAGATGTTACGCCGAGCGCTCCGGGTCCCCGCTCCTCCCCGGAGCGCTCGCTACACTTCCCTCACTGCAGCGCCCCGGTCGGTTCCACGGACCCGGGGCGCTGCGTTACCACCTCCGGCCGGGATGCGATTCGCGATGCGGGTAGCGCCCGCTCGCGATGCGCACCCCGGCTCCCGTACCTTACTCGCTCCCCGTCAGTTCTGTCCCGGCGCGCGCGGCCCCGCTCCCTAGGGCGCGCGCGCGCCGGGTCTTTGCGATTTAAAGGGCCACTGCACCGCTGATTGGTGCAGTGGTTCCAATTAGTGTTTACACCTGTGCACTTCCCTATATCACCTCACTTCCCCTTCACTCCCTCGCCGGATCTTGTTGCCCTAGTGCCAGTGAAAGCGTTCCTTGTGTGTTCCTTGCCTGTGATTCCAGACCTTCTGCCGTTGCCCCTGACTACGATCCTTGCTGCCTGCCCCGACCTTCTGCTACGTCCGACCTTGCTTCTGTCTACTCCCTTGTACCGCGCCTATCTTCAGCAGCCAGAGAGGTTGAGCCGTTGCTAGGGGATACGACCTGGTCACTACCGCCGCAGCAAGACCATCCCGCTTTGCGGCGGGCTCTGGTGAAAACCAGTAGTGACTTAGAACCGGTCCTCTAGCACGGTCCACGCCAATCCCTCTCTGGCACAGAGGATCCACTACCTGCCAGCCGGCATCGTGACAGTAGATCCGGCCATGGATCCCGCTGAAGTTCCTCTGCCAGTTGTCGCTGACCTCACCACGGTGGTCGCCCAGCAGTCACAACAGATTGCGCAACAAGGCCAACAGCTGTCTCAACTGACTGTTATGCTACAACAGTTACTACCACAGCTCCAGCAATCATCTCCTCCGCCAGCTCCTGTACCTCCTCCGCAGCGAGTGGCCGCTTCTGGAATACGACTATCCTTGCCGGATAAATTTGATGGGGACTCTCAGTTTTGCCGTGGCTTTCTTTCCCAATGTTCATTACACTTGGAGATGATGTCGGACCAGTTCCCCACTGAAAGGTCTAAGGTGGCTTTCGTAGTCAGCCTGCTGTCTGGAAAAGCCCTGGCTTGGGCCACACCGCTCTGGGACCGCAATGACCCTGTCACTACCTCTGTACACTCCTTCTTCTCGGAAATTCGAAGTGTCTTTGGGGAACCTGCCCGAGCCTCTTCTGCTGAGACTGCCCTGTTGAACCTGGTCCAGGGTAATTCTTCCGTTGGCGAGTATGCCGTACAGTTCCGTACCCTTGCTTCAGAATTATCCTGGAATAATGAGGCACTCTGCGCGACCTTTAAAAAAGGCCTATCCAGCAACATTAAAGATGTTCTGGCCGCACGAGAAATCCCTGCTAACCTACATGAACTCATCCATCTTGCCACTCGCATTGACATGCGTTTTTCCGAACGGCGTCAGGAGCTCCGCCAGGATATGGACTCTGTTCGCACGAGGCGTTTCTTCTCCCCGGCTCCTCTCTCCTCTGGTCCCCTGCAATCTGTTCCTGTGCCTCCCGCCGTGGAGGCTATGCAGGTCGACCGGTCTCGCCTGACACCCCAAGAGAGGACACGACGCCGCATGGAGAATCTCTGCCTGTACTGTGCTAGTACCGAACACTTCCTGAAGGATTGTCCTATCCGTCCTCCCCGCCTGGAAAGACGTCCGCTGACTCCGCACAAAGGTGAGACAGTCCTTGATGTCTACTCTGCTTCTCCACGTCTTACTGTGCCTGTGCGGATGTCTGCCTCTGCCTTCTCCTTCTCTGCTGTGGCCTTCTTGGACTCTGGATCTGCAGGAAATTTCATCTTAGCCTCTCTCGTCAACAGGTTCAACATCCCGGTGACCAGTCTCGCCAGACCCCTCTACATCAATTGTGTAAACAATGAAAGATTGGACTGTACTATACGTTTCCGCACGGAGCCCCTTCTAATGTGCATCGGATCTCATCACGAGAGGATTGAACTGTTGGTCCTCCCCAATTGCACTTCTGAAATCCTTCTTGGACTTCCCTGGCTTCAACTCCATTCCCCAATCCTGGATTGGTCCACTGGGGAGATCAAGAGTTGGGGGCCCTCTTGTTCCAAGGACTGCTTAAAACCGGTTCCCAGTAAACCTTGCCGTGTCCCTGTGCTTCCTCATGTAACCGGTCTCCCTAAGGCCTATATGGACTTTGCGGACGTTTTTTGCAAAAAACAAGCTGAGACTCTACCTCCTCACAGGCCTTATGATTGTCCCATTGACCTCCTCCCGGGCACTACTCCAC
Organism: Hyla sarda; assembly: GCF_029499605.1. Lineage (NCBI taxonomy): Eukaryota > Metazoa > Chordata > Amphibia > Anura > Hylidae > Hyla > Hyla sarda. Next base: position 125,008,952 of record NC_079198.1, on the reverse strand, counting down.
CCCGGGGCAGAATCTATCCTCTGTCCGTCCCAGAGACTCTTGCCATGTCTGAATACGTCCAAGAAAATTTAAAAAAGGGCTTTATCCGTAAATCCTCCTCTCCTGCCGGAGCCGGATTTTTCTTTGTGTCCAAAAAAGATGGCTCTCTACGTCCTTGCATTGACTACCGCGGTCTTAATAAAATCACGGTTAAGAACCGCTACCCCCTACCCCTCATCTCTGAACTCTTTGATCGTCTCCAAGGTGCCCATATTTTTACCAAACTGGACTTAAGAGGTGCTTATAATCTCATCCGCATCAGAGAGGGGGATGAATGGAAAACGGCATTTAACACCAGAGATGGACACTTTGAGTATCTGGTCATGCCCTTTGGTCTATGCAACGCCCCTGCCGTCTTCCAAGACTTTGTTAATGAAATTTTTCGTGATCTACTATACTCCTGTGTTGTTGTATATCTGGACGATATCCTGATTTTTTCTGCCAATCTTGAAGAACACCGCCAGCATGTCCGTATGGTTCTTCAGAGACTTCGTGATAATCAACTCTATGCCAAAATAGAGAAATGTCTGTTTGAATGCCAATCTCTTCCTTTTCTAGGATACTTGGTCTCTGGCCAGGGACTACAAATGGACCCAGATAAACTCTCTGCCGTCTTAGATTGGCCACGCCCCTCCGGACTCCGTGCCATCCAACGTTTTTTGGGGTTCGCCAATTATTACAGGCAATTTATTCCACATTTTTCTACCATTGTGGCTCCTATTGTGGCTTTAACAAAAAAAAATGCCGATCCCAAGTCTTGGCCTCCTCAAGCGGAAGACGCCTTTAAACGACTCAAGTCTGCCTTTTCTTCGGCTCCCGTGCTCTCCAGACCTGACCCATCTAAACCCTTCCTATTGGAGGTTGATGCCTCCTCAGTGGGAGCTGGAGCTGTCCTTCTACAAAAAAACTCTTCCGGGCATGCTGTTACTTGTGGTTTTTTTTCCAGGACCTTCTCTCCGGCGGAGAGGAACTACTCCATCGGGGATCGAGAGCTTCTAGCCATTAAATTAGCACTTGAGGAATGGAGGCATCTGCTGGAGGGATCAAGATTTCCAGTTATTATTTACACCGATCACAAGAACCTCTCCTACCTCCAGTCTGCCCAACGGCTGAATCCTCGTCAGGCCAGGTGGTCTCTGTTCTTTGCCCGATTTAATTTTGAAATTCACTTTCGGCCTGCTGATAAAAACATTAGGGCCGATGCTCTCTCTCGTTCCTCAGATGCCTCTGAAATTGAACTCTCTCCTCAACACATCATTCCTCCTGACTGCCTGATTTCCACTTCTCCAGCCTCCATCAGGCAAACTCCTCCAGGAAAGACCTTTGTTTCTCCACGCCAACGCCTTGGGATCCTCAAATGGGGTCACTCCTCCCATCTCGCAGGTCATGCGGGCATCAAGAAATCTGTGCAACTCATCTCTCGCTTCTATTGGTGGCCGACTCTAGAGACTGATGTGGTGGACTTTGTGCGAGCCTGCACTATCTGTGCCCGGGATAAGACTCCTCGCCAGAAGCCCGCTGGTTTTCTTCATCCTCTACCTGTCCCCGAACAACCTTGGTCTCTGATTGGTATGGATTTTATTACTGACTTACCCCCATCCCATGGCAACACTGTTATTTGGGTGGTCGTTGATCGATTCTCCAAAATGGCACATTTCATCCCTCTTCCTGGTCTTCCTTCAGCGCCTCAGTTGGCTAAACAATTTTTTGTACACATTTTTCGTCTTCACGGGTTGCCTACACAGATCGTCTCGGATAGAGGCGTCCAATTTGTGTCTAAATTCTGGAGGGCTCTCTGTAAACAACTCAAGATTAAATTAAATTTTTCTTCTGCATACCATCCTCAATCCAATGGACAAGTAGAGAGAATTAACCAGATCTTGGGTGACTATTTACGACATTTTGTTTCCTCCCGCCAGGATGACTGGGCAGATCTTCTACCTTGGGCCGAATTCTCGTATAATTTCAGAATCTCTGAATCTTCCTCCAAATCTCCGTTTTTCGTGGTGTACGGCCGTCACCCTCTTCCCCCCCTCCCTACCCCCTTGCCCTCTGGTCTGCCCGCTGTGGATGAAATTTCTCGTGATCTTTCCACCATATGGAAAGAGACCCAAAATTCTCTCTTACAGGCTTCTTCTCGCATGAAGAGATTCGCAGATAAGAAAAGAAGAGCTCCTCCCATTTTTTCCCCTGGAGACAAGGTATGGCTCTCCGCTAAATATGTCCGTTTCCGTGTCCCGAGCTATAAGTTGGGACCACGCTATCTTGGTCCTTTTAAAGTTTTGTGTCAAATTAATCCTGTCTCTTACAAACTTCTTCTTCCTCCTTCTCTTCGTATCCCTAATGCCTTTCACGTCTCTCTTCTTAAACCTCTCATCCTCAACCGTTTTTCTCCTAAATCTGTTCCTCCCACTCCTGTTTCCGGCTCCTCGGACATCTTCTCTGTCAAAGAGATTTTGGCCTCTAAAAAGGTCAGGGGAAGAACTTTTTTTTTAGTGGATTGGGAGGGTTGTGGTCCAGAAGAGAGGTCCTGGGAACCTGAGGACAATATCCTGGACAAAAGTCTGATCCTCAGGTTCTCAGGCCCCAAGAAGAGGGGGAGACCCAAGGGGGGGGGTACTGTTACGCCGAGCGCTCCGGGTCCCCGCTCCTCCCCGGAGCGCTCGCTACACTTCCCTCACTGCAGCGCCCCGGTCGGTTCCACGGACCCGGGGCGCTGCGTTACCACCTCCGGCCGGGATGCGATTCGCGATGCGGGTAGCGCCCGCTCGCGATGCGCACCCCGGCTCCCGTACCTTACTCGCTCCCCGTCAGTTCTGTCCCGGCGCGCGCGGCCCCGCTCCCTAGGGCGCGCGCGCGCCGGGTCTTTGCGATTTAAAGGGCCACTGCACCGCTGATTGGTGCAGTGGTTCCAATTAGTGTTTACACCTGTGCACTTCCCTATATCACCTCACTTCCCCTTCACTCCCTCGCCGGATCTTGTTGCCCTAGTGCCAGTGAAAGCGTTCCTTGTGTGTTCCTTGCCTGTGATTCCAGACCTTCTGCCGTTGCCCCTGACTACGATCCTTGCTGCCTGCCCCGACCTTCTGCTACGTCCGACCTTGCTTCTGTCTACTCCCTTGTACCGCGCCTATCTTCAGCAGCCAGAGAGGTTGAGCCGTTGCTAGGGGATACGACCTGGTCACTACCGCCGCAGCAAGACCATCCCGCTTTGCGGCGGGCTCTGGTGAAAACCAGTAGTGACTTAGAACCGGTCCTCTAGCACGGTCCACGCCAATCCCTCTCTGGCACAGAGGATCCACTACCTGCCAGCCGGCATCGTGACAATAGATATAAGATAGATAGATAGAAGATTGATAGATAGATAGATATGAGATGGATAATTGATAGATAGATAGATAGATATTGTATACATAAATGGATAGATAGTAAGATGTCATTCTCAGTATACTAATACCTATTCTTAAGGGTTTACTAGATAACAGATGACTATATATAATTACATTTTGTTCCAATGTGTCATTTGGAAAGGTTATCATCCTGCAGTCCGGAGAGATCCGCGCTGTTAGTTCACATTTAGAGCTTTGTTGCAGTTTCCAGGCTCCATTCTTGCAGATCTTGGAAAACCACCATCCAGATGTTCCATAAATGCGAATTAAATTATTACAGAAAGACATATTATTGGTGTCTGTGCCGAGAGAACCACAGCACTAAAAACCACAGTCACTGTATTTATTAGGAGGAGCAGTAGAGGATGTTCACACATAGCGGATTTACAGCCAAAACTTTGCAGAGCGAATCCACAGAAAGCCAAAGGGAAATCCAAAATCGCAAATCCGCACGGATTTCCAGCTGTGGATTTTTCTGCAGATTCTTAAAAGTCAATAGGTTTAAAATCTGGATCTGCAACAAGATCTGCAGAAAAAACATAGCTACTTTCTTCCAAAAAGAGCGCCACCTCTGTCCTCAGGTTGCTTGTGGTATTACAACTCAAAAGAAAAAATCACTTATCAGCTGCTTGTCTCCCCGTGTAATAGGCAGCGGTTGTTGGCGCCTCCCTCCCAGCGCGATGATCATGCCTTGTAATAGGCACTGTAAACGAGCGCCTATCTGCGAGATTTACAGCGCAAGGTGGGCCGTCTGTTGGGCCTTAAGATTGTTTCCAGTGTCAATACAAATTTTTGAGAAGGAGACGCTCAATCATCACCCGCCGCCTATCAATCATAGCAGGTTAATGGACAGCATTACAGAATTTACCTCCATACACACGGATATATTTCTAATTCTGCACAGGGCAAGTGACAACAAATGGAAAGAAAATGCGTTTGTCGCGTTGCTTTATTTCATTAAGTTTTCAGTTGTTTCTAAAGCGATGGTCTTGTGTGCCCGGGCCGCGGCTCTCACCACATGTCATAAACATTTTAAGCTGCGGTTACACAGAAACAGCTCAGTGCTCGGCCAAGATGTGTTTCATTAGCTCCAGCAGACTCCTGTGCGCTCGCTAGCATTATATATTGCAGGAAGGCACTGAGTAAATCTATGCTGAAATGCAAATTATAGTGTTTTTTATGAAGGAAATTAAGTGGTGTTTTCAGCTCCAGTTGCCTTTTCAGAGGCCAGCTGTAATAATTTAAAGTAAAAAAAAATAAAAAATTCCGTTGGCCGGCGCGGGGGTTTACACATTTTTCCCAGATTAACTGCGCCGCCTGCGTTACTATTAACATCTCAGTCCGGTGACAAGTTTACGCTTTAACGGTTTTCATTTTAAAAAGGTAAATAATGACAGCGGTAATGAGTCTGAGCGGACGGAGACGGGGCTGTTTTTGTAACCTGGAATGAAAGTGTGTTTGTAACTATTTGTTTATTCATTTATTATTTAATTTGGTCGCTTAAACTTTAGCATCTGTAACAGATCAATAAAATATCAATGGAACACTTTTCTCTAGATATGAGATACATAGATAGATATGAAATATTTATTACATTTTTGTATATTTATTTATTAACTTAATTTGGTTGCTTAAACTTTAGCATGTGTAACTGATCAATAAAATATCAATGGATTGTTTTTCTCTAGATATGAGATACATAGATAGATATGAGATAGATATGAGGTATTTAATTATTTATTTTTTTATTTATTTTTTTATTTATTTAATGTGGTCACTTAAACTTTGGCATCTGTAACTAATCAATAAAATATCAATGGAACACTTTTCTCTAGATATTAGATACATAGATAGATATGAGAAAGATATGAGATATTTATTTATAAAATTTTTATAAAATTTTTTTTTTATGATTCTTTATTTATTTCATATGGTCGCTTAAACTTTTGGCCCCTGTAACCCATCAATAAAATATCAATGGATTGTTTTTCTCTAGATATGAGATACATAGATAGATATAAGATAGATATGAGGTATTTAATTCTTTATTTTTTTTTTTATTAATTCTTTATTATTTCTTTATTTAATTTAATCGCTTAAACTTTGGCATCTGTAACCGATCAATAAAATATTAATGGAACGCTTTTCTCTAGATATGAGATACCTAGATAGATATGAGAAAGATATGAGATATTTATTTATGAAATTTTTATATATTTAATTTTTTTTAAATGATTATTTATTTATTATTTATTTCATATGGTCGCTTAAACTTTGGCACCTGTAACCGATCATTAAAATATCAATGGATTGTTTTTCTCTAGACAAGACATACATAGATAGATTTGCGATAGATATGAGGTATTTAATTCTTTATATTGTTTCTTTAGTATTTATTTATTTAATTTGTTCACTTAAACTTTGATATCTGTAACCGATCAATAAAACATCAATGGAACGCTTTTTCTCTTGATATGAGATACCTAGATAGATATGAGAAAGATATTATATATATATATATATATATATATATATATATATATATATATATATATATATTTAAGTTTTATATATTTACATTTTTATATGATTATTTATTCATTATTTATTTCATACGGTCGCTTAAACTTTGGCACCTGTAACCGATCAATAAAATATCAATGGATTGTTTTTCTCTAGATATGAGATACATAGATAGATATGAGATAGATATGAGGTATTTCATTCTTTATTTTTTTTTTATTATTTATTTAAACATTGGCATCCGTACCCCATCAATAAAATATCAACGGAACGCTTTTCTATAGATATAAGATAATTAGATAGATAGATATGTAAATAGTTATGAGATTTTTATTTATATAAATATTTCTTTATTTATGTTTGGCTGCTTAAACTTTGGCATCTATAACCTATCAATAAAATATCAATGGAACGCTTTTCTCTGTGTGCTATTGATTTATTTGTGTGGGTCCCTGGTGTCCCTATGGTAGAAGACGATAAGAAGCTCAGATAACACTAAGGGCCGATATCGAGTGGGTAAAACACCCCGGTGAGAGCCGCGGCTGCACTACTGAGGGTCACATATGCTGCGCTGCTGGAATCCCGACATGTGTAACTGCACAGTCAATATCTTATTACTTGCCTTTCATAATTTAGATGAAAACCATCTGATAGGAAACAAAATTGAAATTTTTTTTATTGAAAGCCTTAAGGTGAAGAATTGAATTACGTAAAAATTCTACAGTGTAAAAACAAAGTTACATTTAGAAGAAATGTCCACATTTTGCTATTTTGTAAATGAATCTTAAAGGGGTACTCCAGTGGAGCACTTATTATTTTATTTTATTTTTTTAAATCAACTGGTGCCAGAAAGTTAAACAAACTTGTAAATTACTTCTGTTAAAAAAATCTTAATCCTTCCAGTACTTATTAGCTGCTGAATGCTACGGAGGAAATTATTTTCTTTTTGGAACACAGAGCTCTCTGCTGACATCTCTGTCCATTTTAAGAACTGTCCAGAGTAGGAGAAAATCCCCATAGTAAACATATGCTGCTCTGGACAGTTCCTAAAATGAACAGAGATGTCAGCAGAGAGCACTGTGCTCGTGATGTCAGCAGAGAGCTCTGTGGTCATGTCAGCAGAGAGCTCTGTGTTCCAAAAAGAAAATAATTTTCTCTGTAGTATTTAGCAGCTAATAAATACTGGAAGGATTAAGATTTTTTAATAGAAGTAATTTACAAATCTGTTTAACTTTCTGGCACCAGTTGATTAAAAAAAAAAAATTCCACCGGAGTACCCCTTTAATTGCAAGATTTCAGTGTCCGGGCATGCTGGGAGTTGTAGTTTTGCAACATCTGGAGGGCCACAGTTTGGAGACCAGCAAATCACTAGCCCCCTCCAATGGGCTATAAACTGAAATCTTGCACTTAAAGGGGTACTCGGGTGGAAACTAATGTATCTCATAAATGTACAAACAATAAACAACCAATGGCCACAGCCCCTTTAGTCTGATTGGTGAAGGTGTCAGAAGTCAGACTCCCGCCAATCTGATATTGATGGCCATTAATAAAAACCCCTTTATATAAAACTAGCTGAATATCCAGCATTGCCCGGTCTTCTGGAGGGCAGCTTGCACAGACTGTAGATAGGGAGGAAAGCATATAAGGAGGGCAGCTTGCACATGCTGTAGATAGGGAGGAGAGCATATTTGGAGGGCAGCTTGCAAAGGCTGTAGATAGGGAGGAGAGCATACTTGGAGGGCAGCTTTCACAGGCTGTAGATAGAAAGGAGAGCATACATGGAGGGCAGTTAACAGGTTGTAGATAGGAAGGGAAGCATACAAGGAAGATAAATAAATTATAGGCTAAACAAATTGTTGACAAGGAGAAGAACATACATAGAGAGTAGCATAAATAGTTGTAAATAGGGAGGAGAGCTTATATGAAGGGCAGGTACACAGGTTGTAGATAGGTAGGATAGCAGACACGTAGAGTTGCTCACAGAAGCTGTAGATTGAAAGGTGAGCAGATACAAGACAGTTTGCAGGGGAGAATCACATAGACTGTGTACAAGTGTAAAAATGAATCAGTGTACCCACATCAAACTGTAGACTCAGAACACATATCCAGCACATATTACAGAGGAAGACACCCCACATGAGAAGAATTTGTACCTAGGAGGAGGATTCAAGCTGCATTTCAGGGGGTCTGAGAATGAACCAATAAACAAGATTGCAGACTCAAACTTAGTGCAATATAAAATTTACCAATGGAAAATCATTTATTATTTAAAGGTGTCAACTGCCATTTTTCAACAAACTTCAGACACATTACCAGGCACCATGACTCCTTCCTGTGAATCGGTGGGGGTGGGATTTACAGCTAGTAGACTCCACTCCTATTACATTCTGACATAGTGCAAAGGCAAGCAAGAGGATATGTAAAAGTTAAATGATCTGCCAGAAGAGGGTAGAATTAATTCACCCACTTACATCGTTCGCTCACACAACCTTGTGCAAGGAACCCCCCATTACAACCCTGTGCAAGTTACACCCCCCCCCATTACAAACCTGAGCAAAGGCACCACCCCATTACAAGCCTTTGCAAGTAACCCCCCATTCCATCCCTGTGCAAGGTACCACCCCATTACAACCCTGTGCAAGTCCCCCCCCCCCATTACAACCCCGTGTGGTGGGTACCCCCCATTACATCCCTGTGCAAGGTACCACCCCATTACAACCCTGTGAAAGTTACCCCCTCCATTACAACCCTGTGTGGTGGGTACCCCCATTACATCCCTGTACAAGGTACTCCCCATTACAACCCTGTGCAAGTTCCCCCCATTACAACCCTGTGCAAGGTACCCCCCCCCATTATATCCTTGTGCAAGGTGCCACCCCATTCCAACCCTGTGCAAGTTCCCCCCATTACAACCCTGTGCAAGGTACCCCCCATGACAACCCTGTGAGAGGTACACCCCCATTACAACCCTGTGCAAGGTACCCCCCATGACAACCCTGTGAGAGGTACACCCCCATTACAACCCTAAGCAAGGTACCCCCATGACAACCCTGTGCAAAGTACGCCCCCATTACAACCCTGTGCACGGCCACCCCCCCCCCCCCACCCCACTACAGACCATTGAAATTAAGTGGTACTGACCAGACATCCATTACCTGCTTTAGTCACAGAAATGAAAGAAATAGTGAAACCAGCTACAGCTCCAACACTATAACAGTGTAAATCAAGACTCTCCTTGGCAATGAGCTATAAAATACACCGTTTTAAAGGTTGTGTTTAGACATAAATGTAAATTATACTATTTTGAAGATTGTGTCAATTTGCTCTCAGCGTGCGCCGCACAATGCCTTCCCCTATGAGACTTATCATCCAGGCAGTGAGATTGCTGAAATTATTTCACTTACTATGAAATATACATTATTTCAATTCTTCTGTTGATTTTACTTACAAGTGGAATTAAATAACCTATATTTTCCAATTTTATTTCTTTTTTGCTGTGTTTCAATGTTAGATTAAAAATGTCATTATGTAACATGTCATATCGTTCTGACTTCACAAGCCGGGCAATGATAGGAGCCACAATGTAATGCTTGAAGTAAATGGACATTACAGTGTTGGCTCCTAAATACAGTTATTAGAGTGGTTGTGCTCTCAGCTTATTGTAGCCTTCAGATATTAGGCAGAAAACAGTGGTTTATATAGATGGTTACGAGGCCGCTATGGAAAACTTTGATAAATCTTTGATATTTTGCATTTGCCTAATGAAGGTGCAAATCCTATAGTAAATGTCCCCTCCTCCTCCAGTGGTAAAGGGGCACGTTGCTGTCCCAGCGTCCGGAACATTTTGTTCCGAACACTTGGAGGGGGTGGCGGGGGTCGTGACGCCATGGCTACACCCCTCGTGACATCACGCCACGCCCCCTCTATGCAAGTCTATGGGAGGGGGCATAGCGTGACATCACGCCCGCACCTAGTGCTCTAAACGAATGCCGGGTGCTGCACAGAGATCTTGGGGGTCCCAGTGGCGGCACCCCCGCGATCAGACATTTTATCCTCTATTCTTTGGATAGGGGATAACATGTCTAGGGGCGGAGTACCCCTTTAAAGATAGCAGTAGAATGAGAGGATTATGGACAACAGACAAGAATGTGGAGAGTAGAGAGAGCATACATGGAGGGTAGTTTACACATGCTGTAAATAGAGGAGAGCATACATGGAGGGTAGTTTACACATGCTGTAAATAGAGGAGAGCATACATGGAGGGTAGTTTACACAGGCTGTAAATAGAGAAGAGCATACATGGAGGGCAGCTTACACATGCTGTAAATAGAGGAGAGGATACATGGAGGGTAGTTTACACATGCTGTAAATAGAGGAGAGCATACATGGAGGGTAGTTTACACAGGCTGTAAATAGAGAAGAGCATACATGGAGGGCAGCTTACACATGCTGTAAATAGAGGAGAGCATACATGGAGGGTAGTTTACACAGGCTGTAAATAGAGGAGGGCATACATGGAAGGCAGCTCACACAGGATGTAAATAGAGGAGGGCATACATGGAAGGCAGCTCACACAGGATGTAAATAGAGGAGGGCATACATGGAAGGCAGCTCACAGAGGATGTAAATAGAGGAGGGCATACATGGAAGGCAGCTCACAGAGGATGTAAATAGAGGAGGGCATACATGGAGGGCAGCTTACACAGGATGTAAATAGAGGAGGGCATACATGGAAGGCAGCTCACACAGGATGTAAATAGAGGAGGGCATACATGGAAGGCAGCTCACACAGGATGTAAATAGAGGAGGGCATACATGGAAGGCAGCTCACAGAGGATGTAAATAGAGGAGGGCATACATGGAGGGCAGCTTACACAGGATGTAAATAGAGGAGGGCATACATGGAAGGCAGCTCACACAGGATGTAAATAGAGGAGGGCATACATGGAAGGCAGCTCACACAGGATGTAAATAGAGGAGGGCATACATGGAGGGTAGCTCACACAGGATGTAAATAGAGGAGGGCATACATGGAGGGTAGCTCACACAGGCTGCAGATAGAGGAAAGCATACCGATGTATTAAAAAGAGTGTGTGGCCTTGACAAAAGAGCAGACAAAGGGGTGAGGCTTAAATTGCACCATATTTTCAATAGTTTGCACAAAAAAAAGCCCTTAACCGTACCACCGCAGAGGTGGTGTAGACCGAACACAGAGTGTAAGATGCGCTAGATTTTTAAAATTGCTTGAGTCACTGTTAAAAATCTAGTAAAATCTTAGCCTGCCCTGTGAATGTTTATTAAAAGAAAAGTTGTATTTCTTGCATTTGCAGACACTTTTTGTAAAATTTAAAGAGAACCAATCAGCAGATTTATACAACGCTCGACAACACGTTATGTATGCTAAAATTTTTATTCTCACCATCCCCGACGGATGTTTTTGCCCCCCAAGGATGTTAAAGATATGAAGTTATAAAGTCCCCCCTGGCCACCCAGTAAGTAGTCCCCTGGGCGGGGACTTATACTTACCATGTCCCGTTGCTCCAGCCGTGGTCCCGCCCCCTCTGCTTGATTGATGGCTCTCACTGCTCTGCTCCGTCTGTTTAGGGAGCAGAGTGATGATGCATCAGGACCCCATAAGTATAAGTCCTCGTCCAGGGGACTACTTACAGGGCGGCCAGGGGGGACTTTATAACTTCATATCTTCAACATATCTGGAGGCAAAAATGTCCCCTGGGGATGGTGAGGATAATGATGTCATATTTATAACGCGTTGTCAAGCACTATAAATGCTGAAATCTGCTGATTGGTTCCCTTTAAAGCATTAGCAAAATGTAATGGCAAAAGTAACAGAAGTAAAAAATACAGATAGAAATTTAAAATTAGCTCGCTAAATGAGAAAAAAAAAGCAATCCTAAAACACTGTGTGAACATACCCCATGGCTTCCTCTAGCAGAATTAGCTATCTGAGGTGCCATAAGCAAGAACATCACAGGACCATTTTCTCCTCATAGGAATAATGAGCGCTGCAATGATCCAGTGTGTGAACAACAATATAGATTTATTTAAAATGTACAATGCATTTCAGGGATGTTCAGTCCTCTTCCTCAGGACCTGAGCAAGAACATGGGAGCCACACTCAAAGGTGTTGTCTGTAACTATATCCATTATCCTACAGTGGGGCAAAAAAGTATTTAGTCAGCCACCAATTGTGCAAGTTCTCCCACTTAAAAAGATAAGAGAGGCTGTAATTTTCATCCTAGGTATACCTCAACTATGAGAGACAGAATGAGAAAAAAAATCCATAAAATCACATTGCTTGATTTTTAAAGAATTTATTCAAGCAGTTTGGTGTGAAGAAATCAACTGTGGGAGCAATTATTACAAAATGCAAGACATACAAGACCACTGATAATCTCTCTTGATCTGGGGATCCATGCACAATCTCAATGCACGATCAAAATGATCACAGGAACGGTGAGCAAAAATCCCAGAACCACACGGGGGGACCTAGTGAATGACCTGCAGAGACCTGGGATCAAAGTAACAAAGGCTACCATCAGTAACACACTACGCAACCAGGGAGTCAAATCATGAACTTCCAGATGGGTTCCCCTTCTTAAGCCAGTACATGTCCGGGACTGTCTGAAGTTTGCTAGAGAGCATTTAGATGATCCAGAAGAGGATTGGGAGAATGTCATATGGTCAGATGAAACCAAAGTAGAACTTTTTGGTGAAAACTCAACTCTTCGTGTTTGAAGAAAGAATGCTGAGTTGCATCCAAATAACACCATACCTACTGTGAAGCATGGGAGTGGAAACATCATGCTTTGGGGCTGTTTTTCAGCAAAGGGACCAGGACGACTGATGCGTGGAAAGGAAAGAATGAATGGGGCCATGTATCGTGAGTTTTTAAGTTAAAATCTCTAAGTCAGCAAGGGCATTGAAAATGAAACATGGCTGGGTCTTTCAGCATGACAATGATCCCAAACACACCACCTGGGCAATGAAGAAGTGGCTTCATAAGAAGCGTTTCAAGGTCCTGGAGTTGCCTAGCCAGTCTCCAGATCTCAACCCCATAGAAAACCTTTGGAGGGAGTTGAAAGTCCGTGTTGCCCAGCGACAGCCCCAAAACATCACTGCTCTAGAGGAGATCTGCATGGAGGAATGGGCCAAAATACTAGCAACAGTGTGTGAAAACCTTGTGAAGACTTACAGAAAACATTTGTTATATACCCTTTGTTGGCGATGATAGAGGTCAAAGTATTGAGATGAACTTTTGTTATTGACCAAATACTTTTTTTTCCACCATAATTTGCAAATAAATTCTTTAAAAATCAGACAATGTGATTTTATGTTTTTTTTTCATTATGTCTCTCATAGTTGAGGTATAGTAGCTATGATTAAAATTACAGGCTTCTCATCTTTGGAAGTGGGAGAACTTGGTGGCTGACTAAATACTTTTTTTCCCCACTGTATGTATTGACAGCAAATGGTTACAATGTGTTCTCTCATTGCTGTTAGTAGTTAGATAGTAATCTTAATGCATATATATATATATATATATATATATATATATATTATCTTAGTTGGGAGGTGTTGCGTTTCATAAGTGCGTCATCCTGACCTTGGTATTCCAAGTTTCCTGAGATCTCAGAAGAGAGGTAATGCTTGCTTTGTGTCTGCCGGAGAAGTTACTCAGATTGAGGTTTAAAATAACTTGCGGGCTCCATCGTTCGGGTGGGGGGGATTGTGCTGTGCTGTTACTTAATATGCGTTCCTGTAACGCTAGATCCTGGGGACTTGTAAAGATGGGATCTGCACAGAGCAGCACTTTTCCTGCAATGTCACCTGCTTCTATGTAAGCCTGAGACAGTCTGCATTATCTCTACTACCAACTACTACTGCAACGTCGTTAAGGGGTACTCTGCTGTCAAACTAATTTTTAACCATTATCCCCAGCATGTAAAAGAAAAACCCAGACTTACCTGTCCCCGCTCCCGTGGTGCCCTATTATTGCTGAGCCCACCCTCCAGCCCCAGTCTTCTTCCTGGTCTTCGGTGGTAGACACTTCAAACTGTGCTCAGCTAATCACCGGCCTCAGAGGGGGATTGGCTGAGCTGTGTTGTGAAAAATTGAGCCCTCAGCACCAGAAAGAAGACCAGTTCCAGGGCTCAATGAATCACACTGCCACTCAGCCAATCACCAGCCAAGGCGGGACATTGCTGCCGTCGCCGATAAGCTGAGATGCAGTATGACGTGCCGACCACCAGCAACCAGGAACAAGATTGCACTGGAGGACAGGAGCAGCGGTATTGTGTTTGTCCATGTGTTTTTGTCCTGGACAGTTTTAGACTTTTTGATGCCCCTGCACTTAGTCCAGCATAGGGAGCGACACCCAGTTGGAAACTCTCATTTAAGGCAGATCATCCAAGTAGGTAAGGACAGTGGTCGGCAACCTGGGGATAATGTTTTTTTTTTTTTTTTTTTTTTTTTTGCTTAATAGGCTGTCAACCTAGGAATAATGTTTAAGAAAAAGTTTGACAGCAAAAGGCATGTTGGGTAAAACACAGGCACATGGGGTAAAACAAAGCAAAACAAAAAAAAGGTGTAAATGTTACACTTTCTAGATCAGTGGTCTCAAAACTGTGGACCTCCAGATGTTTAAGAACTACAACTCCCAGCATGCCCAGACACTGTCATAGATAAATATATGAAACCCACATTAGTCTCACCTCTATATTTTACCAGTGGTCCCCAATCCAGTCTTCAAGGCCCATCAACATACTAGGAATAGGAAATAATAGATTCAGAACCTGGACTGTTGGTGGGCTTGAGGACTGGGTTCCGGACCTTTTGTATAGTAGCTACATGCATATGATGAGTCGGGTGAATATTAATAGATGGTCGAGTGAATGTGACACATCAGATTGAAAAGATAAAACTACTGCAAAGCAGAATTTAAATACTCTTTATTCCGCCTGTGTACAGATAGAAATCATTTTTTGGGTGGAATTAACATAAAATTATCTACGATACTAGTGTAAATGTTTATAGGTCAGAACATTTCAGCAGTCAAAGGTATCGGGCATCAAGTGTAGAAACCAAACCCCCGACTATACAACTGAATGGCATTGATAACAATAACAGTGATACACATCTCGCATTCATATTAACGTTTGTCACAAAGAAAATGAAATGTATAATTCAGAAAGTTTTTTTTTTTTTAAAGAAGGTTATAAGATTTCGAAGATAAAATGTGATATTGCAGGGGGAGAGAACGTCTTGTTTGTCAAAAAACCCTTGGGCATGTTTAGCCGAGAGAATCCATGGCAGAAATTGGGGGCATACTGTTATGTACGGTAGGGATCAGTGCAGACTACTGCTCGCCCTGATCACTGTCCCTATCTACAAAGATGATCCGTCCTAAATGGCGGCCCTCAACTTGGTGACGGTGCCTATGCTGGACTAATTGCAGGAGCATTAAGAAGCCTAAAACAATCCAGGTCAATAACACACAGGCAAACACGATACAGCATAAAAGTAGTCAGGAATAAGCCAGAAGGTCCGAACCAAGAGGGCAGCAAAGTAGAAAATGTAGAAAAGGTCTGGCAATGGGTCAAACCTAGACAGCAGGGCAGTACAAAATGAGTACACTGGAGAGTGGTCAGGGCATAGGCTAAGGTCAGGTCACAGGGGGTCAGAACAAAAAGAGGAAGTCAAGGAATAGGGAACACTAGAGAAGGGTATAACCACTATCACAGACATCAGACTAAGACAAAGCATTGTTTAAATATCCCACCTTTGGGAGGTGTGAGTGCTGATGCTGCATCTGATTGGCCCGGCGCTCGCATCAAATCTATCTCACTTTCAAATCCATATGGAAAAAATATGTACATAGATCACAGCATAAACTACGACATGGATTCCTGTTGAAAACAATGGGATGTGGTGTCCACATCTGAGTGACTTAAACTCTGTGTAAACATACCCTAAAAATATTTTCTCTTCAGTCCAAGCAAATAATTAAAACATATACCAACAGATATAGTATTAGGCCCAGGGGCCGCAGGAATGAAGCAGCGTTGTGCATCCCAGGTACAAGTCAGAGAAGCTGTTCATTGACTGCTCGGCAGGTGGTGTGGAGAAGTAAAGGGAGTCTCTAAAACAGTGCGTTCCCACCCAAATCACACAGACATGTTGTGGCCAAACCATTTTTACAGTAAAACTCATTACTAGAAAAATCCTGCGCCTTTTGACCACAGCATATGGCCTCCTAAGCAATAAGAATGATTAAGATTTGCTCTTAAAGGTCATAACTAGAAATGCAAAGTCAGAGGGGCCACTTATTTCAGCAGGACCATATGTATGGGGTGTGTATGTTCTTTTCTGACAGAAGTATCAAGTAGGCTGATCTGTACTCCTAGAGATAGGCTACCCCCAGAAGACTGCAGTGTCTACAATGCTTCAATAGCAATACCAGCAACGGTGCTCCAAAAACAGAGTCAGCCACAGAGCCCTCATAATAGATAGCCACTGTGCTCCCACCCCAGAGGCAGCCATTGTGCTCCCACAAAAGAGTTAGTGCTTTATGATAGCTAGAGTGATATCATACCACAGTGCTCTCCTTAAAGGGGTATTCCGCCCCTAGACATCTTATACCCTATCCTTCCGATGTCTGATCGCTGGGGTCCCGCCGATCTCGGCTGCAGCACCCCAGGCATCTGGTGCATGGAGCGAACTTCACTTCTTGCTGAATGACTGGCGATGCGGGGTGGAGGCTCGTGATGTCACGGCAACGCCCCACTCGTGACATCACGACCATGCCCCCTCAATGCAAGTCTATGGGAGGCAGCGTGCTGTGATCTGCACCTGACGCAGCACCTGATGCTCTAAATGAACGCCGGTTACCGCAGGGAGCTCAGACATCTTATCCCCTATTCTTTAAGATGTCTAGGGTGGAGTAGCCCTTTAAAGAGACAGCCACAAACCAGAGATATTCCCCTTTTTCTCATACCATTCATCTCCCAAGCTACCCCTGAACTCTAGAACTGAAATGATACATCTGCAATGTAGTGGCTCCACTGTAGTAGTGTGGTGGCATGTTTTAGTGTTAGTGTTGGGGTGCAGCGACAGATAGACAATCACTCATGACGTCAGGGTAGCGTAACTCACCACTCTCCAAGGTGAAGCAGTTCTCCTGGGCCAGGTGCCCGGCAATAAAGACACCAGATGCAAGGTTATGGAAAACCACTGAGGAGTTTACTGGAGAAAGTTGCAGGCAACGCTGGACACGCTGGGACTTGTAGTATACTCCACTTTTATGTAACTGGACTTGACTAGACTTAATTACTGGAGACTAGAATTTAGATGTTAGACTTTATACTTGAGACAACTGACACTGATCTGTGACTGAATTAGCTTACCAACAAGCTTGCACTTTCAACTTATCAGACCGGAGCTGCCTGAGGCTTTCTACTCTGATTCCTGACGTGTGCTATGGGGCCCTTGTCGGCAATTCTACTTCTTCTCCCTGCAACTTAGGACTTTTCCTGGACAGCGGGACGCCTGTAGGTAGTGTTGTTGCTCACTTGCAGAACTTTGACTGGAATCCATGATTCCAACACTCCACTACACTGACTTCTCTCCACACTGACCTCTCCACCACACTGAACTCCTTCCTGCCTAGAAAGGTCACTAAACTCAGGTAGGAGAACCCTATTGGCCACATCTGATCACATGACTCCTCTGTAGGTCCCTCTTAAAGGTACAGCAGTCCTACTAATTACACATTATTGGTACATAGGCATTATGAACATAAATTAATGATACACAGGCATAAATACAGTAAATCAAACCAGAATCAATACCATTTTACAAAGCATTCCCCTCCCTGGAGATGTGGGCCAGAACGGACATCTGCAGCAACATCTTCCGGACAGGACAGGGAGTGTAATGTGTTCCGTACCTGGACACCACAGTAGTCCCACCTATTGTGATCCCACACTCTTCTACTTTTACAATGTAAAGCCTTATCCTAACTTCCCTTTGGTTGCACCATTCATTGCATTCTTGGTTGACATCTACACGTTACTCCTATAATCTATGATCACTTAATAAAGAAGACATGAATATATGCCTATAATAGCACCATAGCCATGAAACGTATAGCTTCTATGGCGCAGCAACGTAAGACATATCGTGTGTGATATTATCTCTCTGGGTGGTCTAGGATGTTGAGCAACTGACCTCCTTTCCATCAACTATTCGGCCTCACTTTTATGTCTAGAGGGCAAAATAGTTTGGCTTTTTTACGATTAGTTTGTGGTTTTGAGAAACTTTCTAGTAAAAGTTCATGTTTGTCTTTAGGGGGGAAAAAAAGTTTTGTGCCCGACTAATGAACATTTCTTGCTATAAATCGAATTGGTTTATGGTGACAAATAATAGAGTGGTGTAGAGTCCACAGAAGTCCTACTTGTTGGCCGCACAGAGCCGCCCTTTGTCTGTGATGTTATGTATTCTAGTTAGTTTTTAGGATGATCAATACATGAGACTAAAAGCTTCCAAACCACATCTCCCGTCCGTGCTCAGCGCTCCCTCACCGTTCCAGCAGGGTCCTTCTTACTAGAATGTAATTCGCTAAGTCAGGAATCCAAATAAGTTGATTAACATGAATGGAAATGATGAAGGATTCCGTCTCCAACACAGAATCGGCAAATCTCAGAATCATTAATTCAATTTTACACGGCACCTCTAATAATTTATGCCGCAATTATTTTCTGAGCCAGACGGCCTCAGCGTCTTTCCTCCTGTTTGAAGGGAAATGTCAGGATACATTAAGTCAAATGACGCTGACATCCTCATGGGGAAACGTTCCTCACTTGTCAATTACTTTCCTTGGGGAACAGAAATAGCCGTACGACCCCAAAGCCCACGGTACATTCCGGTAATTGGGGATAATTCTGCCTGTGATATCCTTCATATTTCAACATTGCCCTTGTTCATCTGTTGCGGTTGACGATCATGCTTTACAGGGGCCATACATGTGGAATTCTTCACAGATGATATGTACATATAGCCTGTATACACGTTTACAAATATCCTTCTTATAAAAATAGTGAAGGGCTAGTAAAAAGTTAATAAAAGTAGTTGTCATTGACTTCTATATAAAATTTCAGATGATCCTCCTTGGTGTTTTTTCTCTGCTTTTTTTTTCTTCTTTTTTTATTAAATTTTTATGTACATATAGCTTGTATAGCTTAAAGGGGTACTCCGGTGGAAACCTTTTTTTTTTTTTTATGAACTGGTGCCAGAAAGTTGAATAGATTTGTAAATTACTTAATATATTAAAAAATCTTTATCCTACCAGTACTTATTAGCAGCTGTATGCTACAGAGGAAATTCTTTGCTTTTTGTATTTCTTTTTTGTCTTGTCCACAGTGCTCTCTGCTGACACCTCTGTCTGTGTCAGGAACTGTTCAGAGTAGCACAGGTTTGCTATGATGATTTTCTCCTGCTCTGGACAGTCCCTGATACGGGCATCAGGTGTCAGCAGAGAGCACTGTGGACAAGACAAAAAAGAAATTCAAAACGAAAAGAATTTCCTCTGTAGCATACAGCTGCTAAAAAGCACTGGAAGGATAAATATTTTTTAATGGATGTAATTTACAAATCTGTTTAACTTAATGGCACCAGTTGATTTAAAAAAAAAAAAATGTTTTCCACCGGAGTACCCCTTTAATTATATATATTATCTCCAAATACAAATCTTATAACAGTAGTGAGGGTCTGGTTAAAAGCTAGAAATAGTAGTCGTCATTGACTTCTCCTATATAAAAATTCAAATGATCCTCCATGGTGTTTCTTCTCTGCTTTTTTCTTTTTTTTTCTAATTTTTTTTTAATTTTTTTGCTAGGTCTACACTTCGGAATTTTGCTCCAGTGCAGTAGACTCCCATTGCAGGCTATGGGATTCTGCTGCGCAGTACACACTACGGGATTCAGTGGATGTTCCGCAGAGAGAATGGGGGAGATTTATCAAAGCATGTACATTTTTTTTTCCGGTCCTTTGGTGCAAAAAAGTGGCACAGGCATGCTGTGCGACTTTTTTGTGCCAAAACACTGCACCGCCGATTTGAGTGAAAACGCGTAGCACCGTGAATTTTGTATCTGCGGATGAAGTGGTCCCGAATTCATCATTACAACTTTCCCTGCGAAAGTCGCATATTTTTGCGCAGAGACCTATACTACACCGCAAATCCCCGCAGCCCGGAGACCACTGCGGCCAGCATTTTAGTTAATTTGTGTGAGATTATCAGTGTGCTAGTAGCGGGTCCCCCAATGCATGATCTGATTGGTCTCTCATGCTCTGAGATGACCTAATCAGATCATGTTAATAGTTGGGAGGGCTGTCGCTAGCGCCTTGTGTAAGCTAGCGGCGGTGGACATGAAAGAGGATTGATAAATTCCCACAATGATTTTGCTCATTCTTTAGGCGGAATCTCGGAATCTGCCTGGAATACATTGCCGTCTATGGGGATGGCAATGTACCGTATATTCGTTTAGTTGTCAAAACCAAGAGAACATAACACTATTTTATTATACAATGCAAATGTTTGAAATGATTTCCATCGGTGGCAAGGCAGATGTCTAGGTGATAGTTTTGGCAAATGCCTCCAGCATATCCGAGTATTTGGACTCCACTGTTTCACTGATGTGTTGTCTCAGATAGTTCAGATCTAGTGGCTGAGGGGGCATATACACTGAGTCCGTCATATAGCCACCACAGAAAGAAGTTGCGCTGTGTTAGATCTGGCAATTGTGGAGGCTGGTGCAATGTTGGTAAATCCATCATTGGTGAATCCAACATTCTGGTAGAGTTTCATTTAGGTATCAGGGATATCCTTTGGATAGGGGATAAGTTACATTTCACTATAGAACTCCGTTAAAGGATAGGGGATAAGATGTCTGATCGCGGGGGTCCGGCCGCTGGTACCCCCTGCAATCTCTGTGCAGCTGGTTTCCGGGACTGGAGACGTAACCTCACGCCACGCACCCTCCATTCATATCTATGGGAGGGGGCGTGACGGCCACCACACCCCCTCCCATAGACATGAATGGAGGGGGTGTGGCGTGACATCACAAGTGGCGTGACGGCCGTTTCCGAGATTGGAGCAGCGCGGATGCTGTGCGGAGATCACGTGAGGGGGTCTCAGTGGCGGGACCCCCGCGATCAGACATCTTATCCCCTATTCTCTGAATAGGGGATAAGATGTCTAAGGCTCGAATGCCCCTTTAACTTCTATGGAAAAGTGTTGTGGGCATGCTCTGTGACTAGTGCAGTGGGTATTGGGAAAGAAGGAGGTAAGGTGTGCCCATCCCCTCTGGATTTTATGGTGATTATTTAGGGAGGGTGAGCTGTGACCATCAATTCTTGGCACACGGAAGAGTGTTGAGGGTAAGCTCATGCAGAGGTTATTGAACAAAGAGGAGGTGAGGTAGGTCCATCACCGCTGGCAGGGGATCTCTACCTAACAAGAAGTGTTAGGCTACTTTAGGTTTAGTGGCCAGAGGGGGAAACTGCAGGATTCCATTTTTTTTTCTTTTTCAAAAATTGATAATGATGTGGAAAATTAAAAAAATATATATATTCCATAAAATTTAAAAAAAAAAAAGAAAGCTTGGCTTAAACAATAGGTCGTTTTCTGGTGTCCTGTTGCCTTTGAAGGGATTTTCCAGCCTTTTTTTTTATTTTTTTTTTATTTTTTTTTTAGGGCCAGCTAGCAGGGTTATAAAAAAAACTGCAATGTGGAGGAAAAGGAAATCTCTTCATACAAGTAAACGATTAATGAATAATAAACACAACCCAAGGTGACACCTAGGCTAGGTTCATACTGCGGATTCCCAGTGTGGTCAATGCCAACGGACTCAGTTGGGGCTAGGACAGCGTGTGCATCGCCCCCTATAAACCAATGAATTATAGCCCGATTCCGCCAAAAGAATGACACAGATCATTCTTTTGCTGGCGGTATTTCAGCGGGGGGAGAGCCCGTCCCCTTTCAAACACGCAGCGGGAAACCTGCAAATTATGGACGAGCCCTTAGGCTGGTTTACACTACGGAATCTCTAGCCAGAGATTCCTAGTGCAGGCAGCGCTGACCGCAGGACTGCACAGACATTGCCATCCCCATAGACGGCAATGTCTGCAGAGCGGAGATCCGCCAGAATATTAAATGAGTTCAATGTTCTTGCAGAATTTTCTGAGGGGATTTTACTGGCAGAAAATCCTCCTTAAAACTCTGCAGTGTGCACTGTGCAGTGAAACCCAATTCCCAACAATGGGACTCTGCTTCACCAGAATTTCAAATCGGAATTTTAAAATGGAGTTCCGTTCGGAAATTCTGTAGTGTGAAACTGGCCTTAGGGCACATTCCACCCGTTATTTTCGAAGAGTAAATTCTGGGCAGATTAATTATTTTAATACACTGCACAGTTCACACTGCAGATTTTTTTCAATGGGACTTTTATTCCACCTTTTATTTCCCTGTAAAATAAGCACCAATTCTGCAAAAATTTGAATGGGCCCCTAGGCTGTGTATTTACTGGGCAATAACTAAATACAAAGCCAGGAACAGATCATAAATGAAGGACCTATCTGAAGCAAAGATTAAGGCTAGGTTCAGACTACGGAATTTCAGTACATTTTAGCATACAGAATTTCCGCCTGCAATTTCAAAGCGGAATTGCAGGCGGAAATTCCGCTTGCTAAAATGTACTGTATAGTGAATGGGTTTCTGAAATTCTTCGGAATTTGTGAAGCGGAATTTGTGAACTGAAAATCCGCTTAGAAATTTTCGCCTGAAGAATGGCATTGCTCTTTCTTCTGGCGGAAATCCATGCGGAACACATTGCAGTCTATTGGAGACTGCAGTGTCCGCACGGTCCTAGCGCCGTCTGATTCAGTCAGCGCTGGCCGCACTCGGAATCTCCGGGCGGAAATTTTCTGCCTGGAGATTCCGTAGTCTGAACCTAGCCTAAGGGTCTATTCACATGGCGGAATTTCCGCAAGCAGAATTCCACTTGTGGAATTCCACCCCAAATGAAAGCCAAATACTCTTCTATGGGATTTCGCACACTTCCATTCACACTTCTGAATTTCCGCTTGCAGAAATTCCGCCATGTGAATGGACCCTAAGGCTAGGTTCACACTACTAAAACTTCCGCCTGCAATTCCGCTTTGAAATTGCAAAAACTCTGCTTACTAAAATGTACATGCGAGTCAATGGGTTTTCCATGCACCCATTCACCCTGAAGCGTAATTTTTCAGTAGAATTTTCACTTTCAAATTTCCGCCTGAAGAATTGTGGTGCTCTTTCTTCAGGTGGATTTTGGCCACAGAATCCCATTGACTTCAATAGGACTCTCATTTGAAGGCAGATTTTTACCCATCACGAAATGGAGGCAGATTGACTGAAAATAAGCTTTGGAGGCGGAAATTACTCTGCCAAACCTTTGCAAGCAGACAGGTGGAATTTCAGTAGTGTGAACCTAGCCTAAGACTTTAAAGGGGTACTCAGGTGGCAATTTTTTTTTTTTTAAATCAACTGGTGCCAAAAAGTTAAACAGATTGAAAATGACTTCTATTAAAAAAATCATAATCCTTCCAGTACTTATTAGTGGAATTTTTTTTCTGGCCACAGTGCTCTCTGCTGACACCTCTGTCCATTTTAGGAACTGTCCACAGCAGGAGAGGTTTGCTATGGGGATGTTTCTCCTACTCTGGACAGTTCCTGACATGAACAGAGGTGTCAGTAGAGAGCACTGTGGGCAGACAGAATAGAAATCCAAAAAGAAAAGAATTTCGTCTGTAGTATACAGCAGCTGATAAGTACTGGAAGGATTAAGATTTTTTTTAATAGAAGTAATTTACAAATCTGTTTAACTTTCTGGCACCAGTGGATTTAGAAAAAAAAAAAAAGTTTCCACCGGAGTACCCCTTTAACTTTTCTCAAATCCATTCTCCGGCGTTGCAATTGATATTAAAAACCTGAGCATGTGAACGCAGCCTTAAAGTGTTAACTTCCAAAGTGGCAGCAAACAAATCACGCTCCTTTCAGACAGCTCCGCCAGCGCGGGGCCGTTATTTCACACAATTTTAAACTGCTTATGTTCGAGTTGTGTAGTGTGGCTCAGATATTTGCAACTCAATGGGGCATCACAAAACAGTGTTTTTGCAGTTAAACCGATGCCGAGAGGCATTTAAAATGAGTCTCTTAGTGTAAATTTATCAAAGGGATCTGAAATAGTAATGCATTGATTTAGTTCACAAAGCAGGAAATCTCGGAGACAGTGGGCCGCATTCATTTACATGCGCGTCACAGGATCATCAGC
This sequence comes from Hyla sarda, assembly GCF_029499605.1. Lineage (NCBI taxonomy): Eukaryota > Metazoa > Chordata > Amphibia > Anura > Hylidae > Hyla > Hyla sarda. The sequence goes on along the minus strand of NC_079198.1, from coordinate 124,984,615 downwards.
CTTTCTGCAAGAAACATATATTGTGCCAGAATTGTCATTTGTGGATGTTTTTTGTTTTTTTTCCAGCGTCCCGTAGCAATAAACTAATAAAATACGGAAAGGTCATCGGAGGACATATAATGAAAGGTTGTGTTCGAATAGCTACAGAAGTGTTTCCCAACCAGTGTGCCTCCAGCTGTTGCAAAACTACAACTCCAAGCATCAGCCTTTCTGCTAGAAATATATATTGTGCCAGAATTGTTATTTGTGGATTTTTTTATATATATTATGGCAGAATTTTCATTTGTAAAACATTTTTTTCACTGTCCTGTAGCTATAAACTAATAAAATACGGAAAGGTCATCGGAGGACATATAATATAGTGTTTGATAAATATATACAAAAGTGTTTCCCAACCAATACGCCTACAGCTGTTGCAAAATTAAAACTCCCAGCATGCCTAGACAGCCACTGGCTGTCCGGGCATGCTGGGAGTTGTAGTTTTGCAACAGCTGCAGGCACCCTGGTTGGGAAACACTGATCTACAGTAAAAAAAAAAAATTTGCTAAATTAAAGTGGAAAAGGCCAAGAAGATCAGGGCAACAACATTGGGGAAGGTCAGACGTCTGCACAATCTAAGTCCTGATTATTATCAATGATTTTCACTAAAATTGTCAACGCAAATGAACCGGAGAAGAGCGCACATCTGGTGGCCTTGTTACTTACAGGGTCATCACTAATAGCGCAGGCAGGAAAACAGCGATGATCATATGCACGGCAGAGTATAAGGTCAATGCTATGAGACAGAAAAGGATATAAACATTTCGGATGTTATGTGTATAGCATGCAGGGCTTGACACGTGTGTATTAAATGTGTATAATATATAGTATTTTATTATTATTAATAATTTATTTATTTTTTATTTGTAAAACGGGAAGAGGTGGGTGATTAGAATTTTTATTAGAGGACAATTTTGTATATTTTTTTTACTTTTTCCCCTCTGAGGGGCCTTTTATAAGCAATTATTCGATTGCTTATATAGATCAGTATAATGCCAATGCATTGCATTGATCTATGTTACCGAGGCTATATTAATTGCCGAGCCAAAGCAGGCACCAAGGAAGGCCTTGAAAACCAATCTGTACCACGCAATTACCACTACAACCCACGGGTGCCGATTTGCCAGGTGAACCACTAGGTGTGCTCTCCTATAGAGTTTAAAGGAGTTTTGCAGCGATAGACAACTTATCCCATATCCGCAGAATAAGTTTCTGATCGCGGGGGGTCCGACTGCTAGGATCTCTCGTACAGGGACCCAGACACGACCCCCCCCCCCCCACCCCCAATTCAGCTGTATGGGAGGGCTCCCTCTCCCATAAAGATGGATGGAGTGGGCGTGTTGGCCGCAGCAGCATGCTGCGGCCGACACGCCTCCTGCACGGGAGAGCCGCTGCAAAGCGGTCGGACCCCCGTGATCAGACACTTATCCCCTATAGGGGATAAGTTGTCTTTTGCTGCAGAACTCCTTTAAATGCGTCATTTAAACGGTTAAAGAGGCACTCCGCTGCCCAGCGTTTGGAACAAACTGTTCCAAATACTGGAGCAGGCGCTGGGAGCTCGTGACGTCTTAGCGCCGCCTCCTCATGATGTTACGCCCTACCCCCTCAATGCAAGTCTATGGGAGAGGGCGTGACAGCCGTCACGCCCTCTCAAATAGACTTGCATTGGGGGGGCGGGGTGTGTCCTCATAAGGGGGCGGTGTTATGACGTTATGAGCTCCCGGCGCCGGATCCAGCATTCGGAACAGTGTTCCAAACGCTGAGCAGCAGAATACCCCTTTAAATTAAGGACATTGCGCTCCAGAGGCCGCACCATACTCCGTCATCCGACCCATGATGCAAACCTTAGAAAAACCTAAGCACCAGGGTGACATTCTCAACCTGGCGTCTGTGATATGTTGTGTCCTATAATCATTTTTCTTTATAAATATTGCTTCATGTTACTCTGAACCTCTGTGGGACCATTTTGCATTCACTGTATGGCTCTGTTTTAGTGTTGCTCGCGAATATTCGCAATTCAAATTTTATTCTCGAATATCGCATATTCGCGAATTCGCGAATATTCGCGAATATAGCGCTATATATTTGTAATTACGAATATTCTTTTTTTTTGTTTGTTTTTTTTCACAGTACACATCACAGTGATCATCCCTCTCCGCTTCCAGCTTATGTGGTGTAAGAAGGCTCAATACTACTGTGTGAGACTGGCGTGCGAATTTTCGCATATGCGAAGATTTGCATATGCCAATTTTCGCATATACGAATTTTCGCATATGTTAATTTGTTGTAAATGCAAATTTTCGCATATGTTAATTTTCGCACACGCGAATATCCGCATATGCGAAAATAAAACGAGAATATTACGAATATGCGAATATTCGCGAATATGACGAATATTCGTCCATATATTCGCGAATATTCGCGAATTCGAATATGGCCTATGCCGCTCAACACTACTCTGTTTGTGGTCGCCTACAAAATCATCATACTCTTCTCCTTAAATACACTGTTCTGCTGAAAAACAATGTTTTAAAGTCTAGGTCTCCAAACTGTGCACCTCCAGCTGTTGTGCAGTAAATCTAATTCTTGCTTTGCCGATACCTATGGATGTCTGTGCATTTGCATTAAGCTCTTTACATATTTTGCAGGGATAATTTAAATAATTTTTAGAGATGTTATCGGGCACTTAACTTATAGCGTGTTGGACACTTTTTTCACCTCCAGGTAATAGACCCTTAACCTTCCGTCACCTCATTACATTGAAAGGCTGTCAGACTCTGAAGAATGTCATTATTGACCAATTTTAGGCCTTCTGATGAAGATGGCGCTTATTTTACTCAATCTAATCTATTCATCCTTAGGCTCGGTTCAAAATTAAAATTTCCATGGAAATTCTGCCATGTGTACTGTGCAGCAGAATCCGATTAAAAACAATATGACACGTCAGCAATGGATTTTCCAACAAAATTTTTTTTTTCCGGATTCCTCTTGTACATTATGTTGTGTGAACATGACCTAAAGCTTAAGTGCTTAAAGGGGTACTCCACTGGAAAAAAAATTTTTTTTTTAAACCAACTGGTGCCAGAATGTTACAAACAGATTGGTAATTTACTTCTATTTAAAAATCTTAATCCATCCAGGACTTATCAGCTGTTGTATACTCTACAGTAAGTTCTTTTCTTTTTGAATTTCCTTTCTGTCTGACCACAGTGCTCTCTGCTGACACCTCTGTCCATTTTAGGAATTGTCCAGAGCAGGAGAGGTTTGCTATGGGGGTTTGCTATGGGGTTTTGCTTGTACTCTGGACAGTTCCTAAAATGGACAGAGGTGTCAGCAGAGAGCACTGTAATCAGACAGAAAGGAAAACTCAAAAAGAAAAGAACTTCCTGTGTATATAATAGCTGATAAATCCTGGATGGATTAAGATATTATCATATTATCATAATAACTTTCTGGCACTAGTTGGTTTAAAATAAAAAATGTTTTCCAGTGAATTGCCTCTTAAAATGTAATCAGTGGCGCATGTATTGCCTATATGTGAAATAGTGATGTTCAGCTCACCACCCAAATGGTAGTGCACGGACCTGCACCCGGCAAGGTGCTAACCAGCACAAGAAAGAAAGGGTGATGCAGCACTTGAACAACAACTTGCAGCTTTATTTGCTTCTGTATCAAATAGACTTCACACAGTAAAAACGATCACTCCACCGTCATACGCGTTTCAAGTGCATGCGCGCTCTTCATCGGTGACATCATGGATCTCTCAGGTAGAAGCTTCTATCCAAATTTTCACAGGTGAGGGATAATTTGGTTAATTTCCCTGTGAGCTATCTTACCTTAAGAGATAACCATGATTACAAGGGTAGTGGTGTTCATTTAAAAAGACATTTATAAGATCAAAAAAACCTTGAAAACACTCAATGTTCACTTTATGCATGTATCAGGTGTGAAAATAATTACTGGATAATCTCAAAAGGCGCACGAGTACCCAGGGTGAACTGCCAATAGGCTCCTCTATCAGCCAATTTTCTTCTTATACAGCCTTTTCTGACACTGAATTTAAAGGAGTCCTCCGCTGCTCAGCCGTTATGCCCCCTCCCATAGACTTGCATTGAGGGGGCGGGACCTGACATCATGAGGGGCGAGGCTATGACGTCACGAGGTCCCGGCGCCGTCTCCAGCGTTCAGAACAGTTTGTTCCAAACGCTGAGCAGCGGAGTACCCCTTTAAGGTGTTCAGTTGTATATATCACATTATTATAGTTACAATTGATATACTCCTTTATCTGATATTTTTTACTTCCCTCAGCATTTTCAAATTCACGTGTAGGTTGTACATAATTGCACGTGCGACAAACTTTGTGTCCGCATTTATAAAAGCCCCTTTGGGCCAACCAATTTCCTGCACTTGGTTGAGACTCACTAAGGTTGCATTCTCGACACATTTTTGCAATACAGTCCCCGAATCAGGTTTTTGATGAAAAACGGATTCCTCAAAACCTGACTAAACTGAATCAAAATGTGTGTACAAATTTTAACCTGTATACGTTTAAAAAGCGTATACGTTTTAAAAAATGATGTCCGGTTGCATCCGTTTTTTAAGAAAATTTTTTTATACGTTTTTAACTTTTCACTCCATTGATCAAACTTGTTTGATTGAAATGCCAAGAAAAAAACTATGCAAAGTCAAAAACTGTATGGTAAAACCCAGGTGGAACCGTACACACATACGGTTCTGTACGGTTCCCATTGACTCCATGTTAAAAAAAAACGCCTACAGTTTAATACGGTTTTTAACTCGGACCAAAAACCGTGGTAGGCTACGGCTTTGGGTACGGGAAAAAAACCAGACAAAACCGTATAAAACGTAAAAAGGATGCAACCGGATGCATTGCTTGGCATACAGTTTTCAGTGGAGAGTCAATGCATACGGTTTTTAATACGGTTCCGTAAGGTTTTCACGTTGAACAGGTATACGGGAACTGTAGTGCAAAAACGTGGTGTGAATGCAGCCTAATCAAGCTTGGGAAAAAAAGATTTTTCAATGTAGGGGCTTTTGTCTGTCAGGCTTTAGGATATATGTAACTAATTGGCTGATAGAGAAGCCCATTGGCAGTTCACCCTGGGTACTCGTGCGCCTTTTGTCATGAATATCAGGAAAGAACTTCTTTTTCATTATTGAGCACCCTTTCTATTTTTCATTTGTTGCTATATTTTCGAGATTTGTGCATTATCCAGTAATTATTTTTACACCTGATACATGCTTAAAGGGGTACTCCGCTGCTCAGCGTTTGGAACAAACTTCCAAATGCTGGAGCCGGCGTCGGGAGCTTGTGATGTCATAGCCCCGCCCCCTCATGATGTCATGCCCCACCCCCTCAATGCAAGTCTATGGGAGGGGGCATCACAGCCATCACGCCCCCTCCCATAGACTTGCATTGAGGGGGATGGGCTTTGACGTCAATCAGGTCCCCGGTGACCCGGAAACAAAAGGATGATGATAGGTGCCGTCTTAAGGTGGCACTGGTGCCACCTCACGATCATCCTGATTCGTTACTGGCCGACGAACTGCTGTGGGGGTGTAATGGCACCCGCTCTGACCCTGTTCCGAAGGGTGAGAGCGGGTGCCGGGAGTCCTCACCTGAGACTGGGGCCCACCGATCTCCGGCATCGGCGGGATCGGGGCCCCAGGAGCGGAGTCGGCGGCGGCAGCTGGATCCTCAGAGAACAACAGCAGGCGTTAAGGTAGGCCTCCTGCTGTTGCTTAGCAACAACTCCCAGCATGCACAAAAGGGCATGCTGGGAGTTGTTGTTATGCAACAGCAGAAGGCACAACTACAACTCCCAGCATGCCCTTTGGTAGTTTGTGCATGCTGGTTGTTGTAGTTATGCAACAGCTGGAAGCACATTTTTGTGCCTCTAGCTGTTGTATAACTAAAAACCCCAGCATGCAGGGACAGCCAAAGGGCATGCTGGGAGTTGCAGTAGTGAGCCTCCAGCTGTTGCATAACTACAAGAGTCCCAGCATGCCCTTTGGCTGTGCATGCTGAGAGTTGTAGCTTTTGCAACAGCTGAAGGCACAAAACAAACACTGAGTTTGTTACCTAAATCAGTGTTTCGCAACCAGTGTCCCTCCAGCTGTTGCAAACTACAACTCCCAGCATGCACTGATAGAACGAACATGCTGGGAGTTGTAGTTTTGCAACAGCTGGAGGCACTCTGGTTGTGAAACACTGAGTTAAGCACAAACTCTCAGTGTTTGGAACCAGTGTGCCTCCAGCTGTTGTATAACTACAACCCCCAGCATGCACGGACCGCCAAAGGGCATGCTTGGAGTTGTCGTTTTGCAACAGCTGGAGGTTTGCTCCCACCCCATGTGAATGTACAGGGTGCATTCACATGGGCAGGGGTTTACAGTGAGTTTCTCGCTGCAAGTTTGAGATGCAGCAAATTTTCCGCTGCAGCACAAACTCCCAGCGGGAAACTGGCTGTAAACCCCCGCCCATGTGAATGTACCCTAAAAACATTACACTACACCTACACAAAATAAAAAGTAAAAAAACACAACATCTACACATACCCCTACACAGTTACACCCCCCCCCCCCCAATAAAAATGAAAAACTTCTGGTACGTCACCGTTTCCAAAACCGAGCCTCCAGCTGTTGCAAAACAACAATTCCCAGTATTGCCGGACAGTCATTGACTGTCCAGACATGCTGGGAGTTTTGCAACAGCTGGAGGCACCCTGTTTGGGAAACACTGCCGTAGGCTAATTTTGGTATCGGAGGCAAATGTAATTCTTGCATCCGGGTCCGTCCCTATGCAAATCCCTCATTTAGGCCTTATATGGGCATGGCGCTCTTTCACTTCGGAGCCCTGTCGTATTTCAAGGCAACAGTTTAGGGCCACATATGGGGTATTTCTGTACTCGGGAGAAATTGCTTAACAAATTTTGGGGGGCTTTTTCTCCTTTTACCCCTTTCATGCCCCCTCCCATAGACTTGCATTGTGGGGGCATGGTGTGACGTCACAACCCCCGCGGCCCGTACCCAGCATTCGGAACTAAATGTTCCGGACCCTGGGGCAGTGGAGTACCTCTTTAAATGGGCACTGTCAGATACAAAAACTTTTGTTATGTTGTAAAGCATGTATAACCAATAGGTTTTGCAATTGCTTTCATTAGAAAATTTTCAGTATTTCATACTGCTGTGTCCAGGCGTCATCACCTATGTCATGGACACACTTCCTTGATTGACAGCTGTGAGTGCAGGGCTCAGAGCTGGAGGAAAAATCCTCCCACTGTCAGCTTGTGTCCCGCTACTGTCAGGGAGGACAAGCTGGGAGTTGTAGTTTTGCTAATGCTAACGAGGCCAGATGAAGAGCATTCATATGCGTGAAACCGCCGGCAGTCGCCTCTGAGCGCCCCACGCTGTTCTGAAGTTCCTGCCGGAGGAACAGCTCGAGATGGGAGCTGATTAACCAGGTTCTATGCGGTGAGTGCCGGCTGCCTGTTCGTCCCTTTGGTTTTTCTATTATTGATTGCGGTCTACATTGTCCTAGCACCACCGCTACGGGAAACGGCTGGTTATCCTATATGGAGTGTTCATGTCCATCTCGAGTAGCTGCGGGCTGAAGGTATCAGTGCTGCTTAGTTTTTTATTGATTGTTATTTATTTATTTGTTATGTAAATTAACCCTTCCCTCCCCACTCAAGGCCCCCCTCAGGTCCAGGCCCGCGTGCACTGCCCAAGTCCCCGACCTGTCAGTCCGCCCCCGCCTCTCTCTCACTGACAGGACGATGTTGCAGGCCAGTTAGGAGGTTGTTTGCAGCCTTCTGGGTGACAAGTCCTCCTGCGCACACTATTACTGCTGTGAACAGGAGGACTCTGTTAGGATTGGCCCTGAGGGGGACATAAGGGGGCCGTTCCGGGACGGCGGGACGTGACTCCAAAAATGGGAATGTCCCGCTGGATCCGGGACATAGAAGAGGAACCCAAAGCACAATACACAGGTTTTTATGTGGCTTTTTTTTTTTAAAACTGCCTCTGCAGTTCTTGAGCCAAAGCTAGAAGTGTATTCAAAAGGAATGGGAAATATAAAAGAAAGACCTATACTTCTCCTTCCTACTGGATCCACTTCTGACTCAAAAACTGCATGTGGCAAAAAAAAAAAAAAAAAAATGAAAAAAACCTGTGTGGAAACCTATGCTTAGGGTACAGCAGTAAATAGTAGAGATAAATTCTGCACTCACCGCGTCCACCGCTTATAGAAGAAGAGGCTTCATGGAGGGAGTAAGACTGATATGGGTGGTTTCGTGCTAATGAGCACTTCTTCCGGCCTCAAGGAGGCCGGAAGAAGTGCTCATTAGCACGAAACCACCGGTCGTTTCCTCTGAGCCCCCGATATTAGTCTTACTCCCTCCATGAAGCCTCTTCTTCTATAAGCGGTGGACGCGGTGAGTGCAGGATTTATCTCTACTATTTACTGCTGTATTCATTCATGTTTTTTCTTTATCCGCGCACCACTCCTACCACCCCATGATTTGATTAAGTAGCGCTGACTTCACATGAATAACCTCCCAGGTGTGTGACTCATTAATCTCAGTACGTTGAACGGTGCCTCCTTTTTCGTCCTTAGCATTGCTTTTTATCCTTAGGGTATGTTCACACGGCGGAATTTCCATGCAGAATTCCACCGTATTTGAATGCAAATTGATTTGATTTGCATTTTTGCATTCCCGCAGTCCCGTTCAGACAGCAACATTTCTGTGGTAGGCATTTCGGCACGGAAATTCTGCTTTCCGCATTCCGTCAAAATAAAAGACTATTCTTATATTTTACTGAATTCCGTAGCAGAATCCCATTGCAAACAATGGGGCTCTTTTTTCACTTCCAAGATGCAATTTTTGTAGTATTCCCCCCCCCCCCCCCCATAATAGTGTTTTTTAGTAAAAGCATTTTTTTTATTTCTTGTAGAACTTGGGTGAAAAAATGTTTTTCTATTGACCTATCCATACTGCGGAATTTCCTGACTCTGGACCCGCCAATTTCACCTTCATTCTTTTATCCGAATTCGGTGCGGACTGCAATGGCGTCAATGGTGACAGCGCAGGTCCACAAGGTCCTAGCACCAATGGATTTCGGAGGAGACCACTGAAGAGGGAATTTCTGCCCAGAATATCTCCCGGCAGAGATTCCATAGTGTGAATGTAGCCTTAGGTTTTGTTTCCTTTTTTTTTATGTATATTGTAGTATATTATTTTACTTAAAAAAAAAAAAAACACATGTACTGAACAGTATTGAGAAGATTTATCAAAACCTGTGCAGAGGAAAAGTTGACCAGTTGCCCATAGCAACCAGATTGCTTCTTTAAAGGGGTTATCCAGGAAAAAAACTTTTTTTTTATAAATCAACTGACTCCAGAAAGTGAAACAGATTTGTAAATTACTTCTATTAAAAAATCTTAATCCTTTCAGTTAGAGATGAGCGAACTTACAGTAAATTCGATTCGTCACAAACTTCTCAGCTCGGCGGTTGCTGACTTTTCCTGCATAAATTAGTTCAGCTTTCCGGTGGGCTGGAAAAGGTGGATACAGTCCTAGGAAAGAGTCTCCTAGGACTGTATCCACCTTTTCCAGCCCACGGGAGCACCTGAAAGCTGAACTAATTTATGCAGGAAAAGTCATCAACTGCCGAGCCGAGAAGTTTGTGACGAATCGAATTTACTGTAAGTTCGCTCATCTCTACTTTCAGTACTTATGAGCTTCTGTTCTTTTCTGTCTAAGTGCTCTCTGATGACACATGTCTCGGGAACCACCCAGTTTAGAAGAGGTTTGCTATGGGGATTTGCTTCTAAACTGGGTGGTTCCCGAGACACGTGTCATCAGAGAGCACTTAGACAGAAAAGAACAGAAGCTCATAAGCACTGAAAGTTTCAGTACTTATGAGCTTCTGCTCTTTTCTGTCTAAGTGCTCTCTGATGACACGTGTCTGGGGAACCGCCCAGTTTAGAAGCAAATCCCCATAGCAAACCTCTTCTAAACTGGGCGGTTCCCGAGACATGTGTCATCAGAGAGAAAAGACAGAAAAGAATAACCTTAACTTCAGAAGCTTATAAGTACTGAAAGGATTAAGTTTTTTTTTAATAGAAGTAATTTACAAATCTGTTCCAGTTGATATATAAAAAAAAAGTTTCTTCCTGGAGAACCCCTTTAATTTCTAAAAATGAAAGAAGCGCCCTGATTGGTTATCATGGACAACCGGTCAGCATTTCCTCTGCACAAGTTTCGACAAATCCCCCCCATATATATGTTTTTACTACTGACAACTGACTTATCACACTGTATACAAAACACATTCAGCTCTCAGGGCATGCTGGGAGTTGTAGTCATGCAGGACACTATACTATATAATAGCATACGCCGCGGCCTCCCGTTGCAGGTATACATCAGACTCTGATCCAACAAAGGCAGACAATGTGATGTGTACAGAGCCTAAACAATGTCTGCCGTAAACACGCTGTGAAGGTATACGGTAAGTAGCCTCGCAGCACAAAGTACATGAAGTGTTCGAGCTCATTTAACTTCTAGAAAGTTGATAATGAGAACAAGAGCTTAAAAACTATTGGATCTTTAATTTGTCACTAAGACGCAGCCACTCTTCAATGGATCTCTGGTCTTAATGATTTCGCTGATAAGAATGAAATCACTTAAAGCAGTGGAGAGACGGCGAAGTCTGTTCCTACCACCCCGGCATCAGACTTCCTAATGGTTATTGGAATTTGTATCCTGTTTAAAACAAATGACCTGTAATTAGTTATTTCATGGCTTCATTAGTCAGACAGGAGGAAGAACTGCAGGAGAATAGCTGAAAGGAGGTAATGGCTCCTCGAAGAACAGTGGTCTCCAAACTGTGGCCCTCCAGCTGTCGCAAAATTATAACTCCTAGCATGCCTGGTGTAACAGTAACCCGGCGAGCCAAATAGCATCCACTGGCCTTTGTTACAGTATACCGTAGTTTTGGCCGTATAAGACGCACTTTTTCTTCCCCAAAACTGGGGGGAAAAGTTGGTGCGTCTTATACGGCGAATACACCCCTATCGCGGCGGTCCCTGCGGCCATCAACGGCCGGGACCCGCGGCTAATACAGGACATCACCGATCGCGGTGATGCCCTGTATTAACCCTTCAGACTGGGCGATCAAAGCTGACCGCCGCGTCTGAAGGGAAAGTGACACTAACCCGGCTGTTCAGTCGGGCTGTTCACCGCGGCGGTCCCGAACAGTCCGACTGAATAGCCGGGTTAGTGCTTACAGGACACTGGGAGGGACCTTACCTGCCTCCTCGGTGTCTGCTCCATGCCGGGATCCCCTGCATGGCCGGCGCTCTCCTTCCTCGTCATCTAGTCGTCGCGCACGTGCGAGGATACCCGGCTGGCAGCAGAGACGTTCCGGAGCAACGGGGACACGGCGACAGCGATGGAGCGACATCCAGGGCAGCGGTGACGGGTCCAGAGCTGCGGGGACACGTGAGTATTACCTCCTATCCAGTGGTCTTCAATCTGTGGACCTCCAGATGTTGCAAAACTACAACTCCCAGCATGCCCGGACAGCCGTTGGCTGTCCGGGCATGCTGGGAGTTGTAGTTTTGCAACATCTGGAGGTCCGCAGGTTGAAGACCACTGTTGGGTTCAGAATCTTAATTTTTTTAGATTTTGACCCTATAAATTGGGTGCGTCTTATACGCAGGTGCGTCCTATAGGGCGAAAAATACAGTATGTCGTCATTCTTTTTTTGTCGGGATGCTGATGGATGCATCTGGTGAAGCCCTGACGCAATGTAAACCTAGTCTAAGGGCCCTTCCACACTACAGGAATTTCGCACATAATAATTTTGCTTGCAGTAGAATCCTATTAAATGGGTACTCCGCTGCTCAGCGTTTGGAACAAACCGGCGCCGGGAGCTCGTGACGTCATAGCCCCGCCCCCTCATGACGTCACGCCTGCCCCCTCAATGCAAGTCTATGGGAGGGGACATTTTCTCCCATAGACTTTTTGCAAAAAAAAAACAAAAACTGCCAATGAGCCCAAAACAGTTGAAAAACACTAAAGATGAGTAATAAAACAAAAAAAAATGGCAGTAGAAAAAACACAAAGTGGGCTTGGCGTATTGACTTCTGCTGTCTGGGTATTTCTGGGAGTTGTAGTTTTGCAACATCTGGAGGCGCCATGGTTGGGAAATACTAGTCTATGGAGCTGTCCAGGAGGAGCGCGTGGCCACGTGTCTCTGTCCCTGCTCGATCTCCTCATCATTTATTTTTCCCCTAAATTGACAGGTATCTCCCATACATTGGGGGACGTATCGGTGGCTTCCTGCATGCGTCAGAACTGCCGCTTCCGACTACGGGGCCCCGTTCAGGAAATCGCGGTTGGACCCCCCCCCCATCTATAACTTATCCCCTTTCCTTTGGATAGGGGATAACTTCTGTTTCACTGCACTACTCGTAGCTCCCACCATCCTATTTTTTTTTTTGCTAGCCCGTTCCCCCCCCCTGCTACGGCACTAGCCCGTTTCCTCCTCCCCCCCCCCCGCCGCGCATACCCCGCTCCCTCATTGCACTTGCAGTTACTGCAGAGTCCGGCAGCGGGCGTGCAGGGACAGCGGCGGCAACGAGGCGGCGATGTGCGGGAGGAGTGGCCTCCCAGCCAGTGGCCGGGGAGCCAATGCGCTCGCTCCCACCTGTCTGATTGACAGGCAGAGAGCGAGTGCAGCCTAACTGAAAAAGGACTGATTGCATCTCCAAAATCAGTCCTTTTTCAGTGGCCAGTTTTTAAATGTAAATTAAACCTTTTTAATGAAAAAAAAAATAATAAAAGTATATTAGAGATATGTTGTAGTACATAAGTACTACAACATATCAAAAAATAAAGTTGGTGACAGTGCCCATTTAAATAAGCACCAAAGGTGACAAAATGTCAGACATGCATCTGTGCACTTAGAGCTCATTCACACCTAGTTTTGCAGCTGGATCCGGGGGGAGAATTTTAAAAACCCGCCACTGCCATATCCCCGCCGCGCAGCACCCCATTTATTAGAATGAGCCGGAAGGGGTCAGATAGTGACTCAATCAGCTCATTTTTGCAAAAACATTGTGTGAATGCTTTTGAAAAACTAATTATATATTTATTTATTTTTTACAAAGCTTTGATAAATATTGCTTTAAAGACAATTGGGTTGGTATAGGGACAGGACCAATTGTGTTTTTTTGTTTTGTTTTTTTACAAAGGGGTTAAGAAGCATCCATCTGTTAACGATGACATCTGCGCAACTAGACAGAACCGCACGCGCCGCTCGCTCATCCACTGGAAAATGACAGTGTACCCAGGGCTAACAGGGACACGAAATGGAAATCCCTCTATATTTTGATGGCTAATCCTTTTAATTCTGCTTGTCTTCATGTTTCTCTGCCTGTTTGATACAGAGAAACAAAGAGTGAACCGCAGAGCCTTCTATTTCTGGAAAGTGTCATGGAACAAAGTGCGGCGTAAACCGTGATTAATGTTACGGGCTAGCTTTTAACGTTAATAGGGTGCCACGAACGCCATGAAACATATTTTACAGCTTGCTGGGTTTACAGTGAGAGTTCTTTTTACTTTATTAGTCAAACATTATTCGGTGTTCTATAAACAGAAATGCCTGAGCGCTCCTGAGAACATGGCTCGCCGGGCACTCTGTGGCTGAATTTATTGTCATCCAATGTTGACACAAGTAAAGCCATAATTCAGGTATTAGTTTTAATAGTGCTCCAGCGCGAGCCTTGGGGCGAGGTCTGTAGGTGTTTTCTTGTGTATGTTATTTACAGAACACGGATACGGGTCACGGAGTTATTAACAGTGCGGCACCATGGAGAAGCCAGCTGCATTAGGGAATAGGCCGGCGCGGGAATAATAATTGTTGCAGTCTGTGTTTTGCAGTAGACTTGGAGTAACGGCATGCTACATATATGTGGGGGTTGGATGGATTTTCTCAGCTTTTTCGCACATGGAACATTTATTTCTTAATTTATTTATTTTATTAGGTGTGGTCAAAGATGTAGAAGGGTTATGTGCTGGGGGATGAGATTTTGCACACCGGTGTAAGAGGCGACAATTGAAATATTTGGTGATATTTGGGGTTTATTCACACGGTAGAATTTCCACTTGCGGTACTTCGCAAGCGGAAATTTAGAAGTGTGAATGGGAGTAGGAAATCTATGGGCTTTAATTTGAGGGGGAATTCCGCAAGCGGAAACTCTGCCATGTAAATAGACCCTTAGACTACATTTCCACCTGAAAAAGACCAGAAATACTCAGTGTTTTTTGTTGGAAAGCTGAAGATGTAGATGTAAGCTGATAGCCAATAGACATTTATGAAACGCCAAACCCACTTGTTTTTTTTATTCTTATTTTTTATCCTTTAGCGTTCACTCATCTGTGGCATTTTTCTGCATTTTTGGGCTCAGTGGCAGCATGCCAATAGTCACTGGTCCCCATCGCTGCTTTTTACCGTCACAGTTGGCAATTGCATAGTAATCTCCCCGACCTGGTCATGGCTTCTCCATCACCACAGCCCTCTCTGTAGGCCCGGTCATAGTCTTGGCTATCTGTGGCATCTTGTCTCCCAGGCCCGCTCTCTTGTAACTTTCCTTGCCCTGTCTTCTCCAGCTTGGCACCATGTCAACCACAGGAGACCACTCATTTAACTGTGTATATGGGATATGGTCACAAATGAAATGTTTACCAGTCCTAGTCACACAGAGGATTCCACGTGCTGCCCCCTACTATCTATAGTCACATAGTGTCCCGAGATGAACTTGCTGCTGCCATGTTACCAAACAGCAACTGTAGAGAATAAAATAAGCTATGTACACAGTGCAGCAGATATAATACACACAGGTCTGCAACATCCCTGCCATCAAAAGCACAAAGGGGGAGGGCACCTATTGGTCCCAAGGGGTTCTGCATCGTCCACGTCATCTATTTTAACCTTCTTACGGGCACGTCAGTAAGGCCAAGTTTTCAGTTGATTTTTTTTCAAAAAGCCACAAAAAACTTTCCTGTTATTTTGCACTCCCAACAAGCACTTTTTGTGGTGCTTTTTTTATTTAATTTTTATTTTTTATTATTATGACAAGTCATGTGATTCTTTCACCATGTGACTCAAGGATTTCTACTGAAAAAATGGGGAAAACCACCAATGCTTTTGCTCCCATAGACTTTTATAGGAGAGAAACACTAATATTGTCCCAAAAAAAATAAAAAATAAAAAAAACATAGTCTCAGCTTGCTGCAATTTTGAAAAACTGCCACTGAGTCCAAAACAGCAGAAAAATGAGTAAAAACACTATGCAGGTTTTGCGTTTCATGAATCGCTATTAACTTTTGGCTTACATCTGGCTGCAGTGTTTTTGTCACCAAAAAAACACTGTGCAGCATTTGAAGTGTTTTTTTTTTTTGGGGGGGGGGGGGGTGCTTTTGCCCATTAAAAACCAAAAGGAAACTTAGTCTGAAGCCTGCACCAATGGAAAAGCAAAAGATAAGATGTCTCCACCCCTAGACATCTTATCCCCTATCCAAAGCATAGGGGATACGATGTCTGATCGCGGGGGTCCCATCGCTGGGACCCCCTGTGATCTCCCTTCAGCACCCGGCGTTTGTTTAGAAAAAAAAGAAGAAAACAAAAGGCCCAGAAGATTGTAAAAATAGCAAGTGCATTTGGCATAATTTCCTATTTACTTTCAGATAATTAGCTGTGCAGCAAATGTGGCACTTTGTTGGCCATTTTTCCTGGAAAACCTGGCCTAAAAGGGGTACTCCGCTGCTTGGACCCAAGTGATCTCTGCTGCGGCACCCCAGACATCCAGTGCATGGAGCGAACTGCGCTTCGTGCCGAATAACTAGCGATGCGGCGCCAGAGGCTCGTGATATCACGCCACACCCCCTCAATGCAAGTCTATGGGATATCCCCTATCCTTTGGATAGGGGATAAGATGTCTAGGTGCGGAGTACCCCATTTAGGCCAGGTTTTCCATAAAAAATGGCCAAAAAAGTGTCACATTTGCTGCACAGCTAAATATCTGAAAGTAAATAGGAAATTATGCCAAATGCACTTGCTATTTTTACAATACTCTGGGCCTTTTTTTTCTTTTTTTTTTTTTGCTCAGTGGCAGATTTGTAATATTGCAGGATGTTGAAGGTTTTTTTTTTTCTTCAATAAATCTTCTTATTTTTCTTTCATAGAAGTTTATAGGAGGCACAAAAAACACCATGTAGGTTTAGCATTGGCACTTATACTGGTATGCTTTTTTTTTTTCCCCTTATATAAATTAATTAATTTTTCCTTAAATAAATTCTTTAATAAAAAAAATTCTTGAGTTACATGATGAATTTATCACAAGAAATGCCAAAGGAAAACAACGGCAAAACAAAACTACTATTTTAGAGAAAGACCACCACAACATTTCCATCTTGTGGAGTGCAAAATGGCAGGGCAGTTTTTTTTTTTTTTAAAGTTAAATAGACAGCATGTGTGTTTCAGACACTTTCTGCCTTGTTCTACAAAGGGGTGTGGCATATGAAAAAAAAAAAAAAAGAAAAGGGGGGGGGGGGGGGGGGAGTAGTTTAAGGATCAATGGATTTGTGGGGGAAAAAAAAATTGCTAAATTTTTGCACAATGTCACCCCACTCAGTGGATGATGAAATCCACACGGCACAAAAAAAAACAAACAAACATAAAAAAGCATTGGAAACAGTGCAAATTCAAGGAGTTGAGTGCAAAGGGGTGCAAATGACTTGTTCCCCACCCATTGTGTTGACTGGATTGCAATTACACGTGTAATTCTATTATCCAAGGCACAGAGTTAAAGGAGTAGTCCAGTAGTGAACAAGTGGTGAACAGTGCTGCCTTCGGCGATCTCCGGCTCTGCCATAGCGATGTATTGAGGGGGCGTGTCAGCCGTCGCTTCGTGCGGGGGTCGACACCTGCTATCTGGCCGGAGAGCCTGGCCCCCGTACAGAGAGATCGCAGAGGGCCCCAGCGGTCGGACCCCCTGCGATCTCAAACTTATCCCCTATCCTTAGGATAGGGGATACGTTTTTCACCACTGGACTACCCCTTTAAAGGGAGGTCGTGCAAAATAGTGGCTTTTAGGGGTTGTCCAGTGAAAGAAACATCCTGTAAATGGTGTCAAAAACTATAATAAAGCAACTTACTAATGTAAAGTTATCAGCCATAGTGCACAGATCTCTCTAGATCAGCTTTGCTCCCTCGCTTGTAGCTGTGATGTCACGCTCAGAGTACCTGTTCTCTCAAGACGAGACCAGTGATTTAAAGAGGGGAAGCTATTATTACTACTTATTAGATCAGCAGGAAGATTTTCTCAGTCACAGTAGTCTCAGTCAGATCAAGCTCACTGCTGCCTTATCTGAGAATGGCTTGCTGCTGCCTTAAAATGTAATGGCTTTCTGCTGCCTTAAAATCTAATGAACAGTAATATGAACTCTCCCTCTTCATATCACTGGTCTGGTTCCAAGCAGACAGGAGAGGAGGGGCGAGCAGGGACAAGGGCTCTGCATTTAAAGAGTTTGACGGGACAGCACAGCTACAGAGCTAATTATGGAAGATCTGCGCAGTATGGCTAATAACATACACAGGTTGTTTCTTCTAAATACAACTTAGCATTGCGGTGGTACAGTAAGGCAGTGTTAAACCAAGTGACATCTTTGGCTTCATATGTATCAAAATTCATTGTCTGACACTTTGATGGCGGCACGCTGTAGTTATTTTCCATCACTGGCCGCCGGTGGGTAACATGAGTGGAGTCAATACGGAATGCGTCCATTTGTAGCATCCAGTTCTTTTTAATGACTACCTAATCGTATTTAAATAGTGGTTGGGAAAGTCTCCAGATATTCGGCTCTTCAAGCGAAACGGCATATTGTTACCATGTGTGTTTGTATTTTTATCATGTAGAACATAATCTAGCCAGCGCTACCAAATAGATCGATCCAAGAAAATACCAGGGATAACGCAGGAAACAAATAGGGGGGGGGGGGGGGCTGTTTTGGTTAAGTGGGGAGAAAAAAATGGAGGTTGACATCCTGTCCAGGAGAATTAAATATTTATGCTTTATTTTTATTTATTTTTTTTACTTTTTTTCCCCATTTGTTTCTAAATAATGCAAATTGACAGAGCAATGAAGCTCAAAGAATTCTGGACAGATGGCTTGGAATTAACTCAAATGCACATAAATTAACTGAGTCGGAGTGAAACAGGGAGAAAGTAAAAAAAAAAAAAAAAACATCAACATGAGTTACATTTAAAGCTACAAAGCCAAGTGGATAAAATGTAGCACAATTTTTCACGTGGAAAATGAGATACACAACTCCTTAATGAACCCGGCAGCCTCCGCCTGGCATTGTGTGTGAACCACACTGCCTCTGCATAGCCCAAGCCAAGGAGAGGTTAAATATTTATGAGCGAGGGGGGGTGGGGGGCAGTGGGAATGTGAGTAAAGTTTACTTTTTTTGTTTTGGAATTTGGGTATATAGCAGGAGAAGACTTATATCAGACTCCTACGTATGGGATATATATCTAGCATAGTGGTCTTCAAACTGTGGTCCTCCAGATGTTGCAAAACTAGCTGGGAGTTGTAGTTTTTGCAACATCTGGAGATCAACAGTTTGGAGACTACTAATTAAAGGGGAACTTCACTGGAAACTTTTAATTTATTTATTTAAATCAGCTGGTGTCAGAAAGTTAAACAGATTTGCAAATTACTTCTATTTAAAAATCTTAATCCTTCCAGTACTTATCAGCTGCTGTATGCTCCACAGGAAGTTATTTTATTTTTGAATTTCCTTTCTGTCTGACCACAGTGCTCTCTGCTGACACCTCTGTCCATGACAGGAACTGTCCAGAGTAGAAGAAAATCCCCATTGCAAACCTCTCCTGCTCTGGACAGTTCCTAAAATGGACAGAGATGTCAGCAGAGAGCAAATTCAAAAATAAAAGAACTTCATGTGGAGCATATAGCAGCTGAGCTGATAAGTACTGTAAGGATTAATATTTTTAAATAGAAGTAATTTACAAATCTGTTTAACTTTCTGGCACCAGTTGATTAAAAAAAAAAAAAAATCTATGGCAGGGAGGAGGCATGTTGCTGCAGGGAGGAGGCATGCTGTTGCATAGAGAAGGGGTGCTGCTGTTGGGAGGAGGCATGTTGCTGTGGGTAAGAGGTGTGCTGCTGCAGGGAGGAGGTGTGCTGCTGCAGGGAGGGGGACCTGCTGTTGCATAGAGAAGGGGTGCTACTGTGGGGAGGAGGCATGTTGCTGTGGGTAGGAGGTGTGCTGCTGCAGGGAGGAGGCATGCTGTTGCATAGAGAAGGGGTGCTGCTGTGGGGAGGAGGCATGTTGCTGCAGGCAGGAGATGTGCTGCCGCAGGGAGGAGGTGTGCTCCAACAGGGAGGAGGTGTGCTGCTGCATAGCAAGGGCGTGCTGCTTTGGGGAGAAGGGGTGCTGCTGCATAGAGAAGGCGTGCTGCTTCGGGGAGGAGGGGTGCTGCTGCATAGAGAAGGCGTGTTGCTTCGGGGAGGAGGCGTGCTGCTGCATAGAGAAGGCGTGCTGCTTCTGGGAGGAGGCGTGCTGCTGCATAGAGAAGGCGTGCTGCTTCAGGGAGGAGGCGTGCTGCTGCATAGAGAAGGCGTGCTGCTTCGGGGAGGAGGCGTGCTGCTGCATAGAGAAGGTGTGCTGCTTCGGGGAGGAGGGGTGCTGCTGCATAGAGAAGGCGTGCTGCTTCGGGGAGGAGGCGTGCTGCTGCATAGAGAAGGCGTGCTGCTTCGGGGAGGAGGCGTGCTGCTGCATAGAGAAGGCGTGCTGCTTCGGGGAGGAGGCGTGCTGCTGCATAGAGAAGGCGTGCTGCTTCGGGGAGGAGGCGTGCTGCTGCATAGAGAAGGAGTGCTGCTTCGGGGAGAAGGCGTGCTGCTGCATAGAGAAGGCGTGTTGCTTCGGGGAGGAGGCGTGTTGCTGCATAGAGAAGGAGTGCTGCTTCGGGGAGGAGGCGTGTTGCTGCATAGAGAAGGCGTGCTGCTTCGGGGAGGAGGCGTGCTGCTGCATAGAGAAGGCGTGTTGCTTCGGGGAGAAGGCGTGCTGCTGCATAGAGAAGGAGTGCTGCTTCGGGGAGGAGGTGTGCTGCTGCAGAGGCGCCACCTCCCCACCTGTCTAATAATAAATGAAGGGGCCCTTTTAAGAGGTTTTTGTCACCACATCTATAGGCTGTGGTAGCTACTGAAGCTCATCCCTATTAAAGCTGAACTGCAATAGGAGTACATGCACAGATACTTGTATAATTGCCTATTCTCTTCATCTTGCAGGAGACTCTGGTTTGTCTTATAATCCCTAGACTTGTTTTAAGGCTCTTTTATAGGTCGGACATTGACTTACAAGGCAGCTCCAACCTAGTATAGCTTCATATCATCCAGGGTTATACACAGTCATGTGCGTTAGTATTTAAAAAAACAAATAATGTAAGCTCTATGGGGTGTGTAGGTTACCTGTACATTCATACTAAGCGGGCATTAGCCTCTACATGTTCGTGCGCCATTCCTGGTCACCAAAAGTAATGCGGGTGATCCCTTCCTTGTTCCAGTGCGCAGAGCATCTCTGAGAACAGGAGAAGAGAATCTTTGGAGCAGACAACAAGCCCCCGCGACCTTAAACCTCATCTCCTGTGTCTTGTATCAATAAATTAGAAGCTTCTGTTCTGGCATCACCTGAATGTATATACCTTTCACTCTCAATTACGTGACAGCAGAGACATGAGAAACCAAACTCTTGTGATGACAGGGGGGCCGGAAAGGGTTAATTCCATCACTTGGTGTAAAAGTGGGGGGAAAAAAAGGAGAAAAGTCTAACACAAGAAATAAGAACCAATGTAAACCATGAGGAGGAAGGTCTAGGGCAGTGTTTCCCAACCTGGGTGCCTCCAGCTGTTGCAAAACTACAACTCCCAGTATGCCCGGACAGCCTTCGGCTGTCTGGACATGCTGGGAGTTGTAGTTTTGCAACAGCTGGAGGCACCCTGGTTGGAAAACACTGGTCTAGGGGGCTCTTTTAGATTTGGCAGCTTTTTTTTTTTTTGGCCCTTTGCTTACTCACTGGATACTTCTGATGAAACAATGTACAGAAAAATGACATCTGAGAACTACTGCTAAATGGGTTAACTGGTATAAGAAAAAAAACAGCACCACACCTGGCCTCAAGTTGCGTGTGGTATTACAACTTGGCACCATTTACTTTAATGGACCTGAGCTGTAATACCATACACAGACTGAAGGGAGTGGTATGTTTGTTTCATGCCAGATAAACCCTTTAAGGGACTTGCCTGGTTTAGACAAGGGGAAGGGCGTCCACTGTTTAGGGTCATCTTCTCTGTCTATACCACCCAACACAACAGTCAACTTGTGACTAATAAAATATATTGTCCCATTTTGAGGCTTCAAACTCACAGGTTCCTCACAGCCTCCCCTGCAGATTGACTCTAACGTATTTTTGAATCCCAGTGATGGGCTGTCTTCAGCACCTGTGCTGATCTGGGCCAGTCTGAAAACCTGGAGTGGCCCAGGAAGAGAATGAAAGGCCGCACTACCAAACCCACTTTTCATCCCGTAAAAATCCAGACCCAATAACAGGACTAACAGTCTCGTCAGGGATTTTAACTCTTTCTGGATTTCCCGATATCTCACCCAGCTATCCCTGAATGAGAAACTTGCTTCCTGAAACCTGGTGTTCCCATATGACTGGTACCTTAGGGAAATATAACTATCCTTGATGCCGGCCATTCTGTCTCTGTCTCTCCCCATCAGTGGAACATATCTTACAACAAAATATGAGCCTGTCTTCATTGTGTCTGTGCCCCTGTGGAGACCATCAAGTCTCTTATTTTTGTTGCCGCTTTAAGTCTGTGGAAAGTTTTTACAGCCGTTTGAGAAGCTTTTAAAATACTTTGGTTCCAGCTTTTCTTTTAGGTTTTAAAGCAGCAATTACAATTTTCCCTGTCCCCTGGCAAGCTCACGCTGGGATGGTGTATGTAAGCGGTTTCAGACATTTTAATACTCCCTGGCGATAAATCTAAGATTCCCCCCCCCCTCCTCTCCTCTCTACAAATGAGTGGCGCAGTATTCCTTTCTAAGCTCTAATTTATGGTGTATATAAAATTCTATAGAGTAGTTGTGCATCCTTCTGTGGGAAGGTTTATATTTTTACTGTTTCAAGCTGTTAATTTTTCCATTTAAATATAGCCTTCTGTTTATGTCAACTGCGCCAAGAACATGCCAGGGACTGTTAGCAGACATGAGAGAGACACACTCGGTCCCGGAGGCAGAGAAAGATAACATTGAGATGAGAGAGAGCGTCCCAGTCAAGAAACTTTTAAATAGACGGAAGAAATAGAACTTTTTTTTTTTTTTTTTTTTGGCACCAAAATGTAAATTAGTCAAAATAACTGAGATTATGTAATGATTAATAAAACTAAACTTAAACTGATAGCGGGGGAAGGAGTGTAGCTGTGCAGTCTGCTTGATGGTATGGCGTTAAAGTATGGCAGTTATTTTAAATAATTATTTATATATTATGTGTGCGTGTGTGTGTATATATATATATATATATTTAATATTTGAGCTATAAATGAGCATATAAAATAAAATCACCCCACAATAATGAGAGTGCAAATTGCAGGAACACAATGATGTATAATACAGGCCAGCACTGGTAAAGCTTTATGGTGACACATTAGAAGCTTTAATTGGTGGGGACCTGCTGTTGTTGTTGCTAAAACGAACGGGCAGCGGGGTACTCCACCCTTAGACATCTTATCCCCTATCCTATCCCCTTATCACTGGGGACCCCTGCGATCTTGGCTGCGGCACCCCAGACATCTATTGCACAAAGCAAACTTCGCTCCGTGCCGGATGACTGGCGATGCGGGGCAGAGGCTTGTGACGTCACTGTCACGCCCTGTTCGTGACGTCACGGCCATGTCCCCTCAATGCAAGTGTATGGGACTCCCATAGACTTGCATTGAGGGGGTGTGACCGTGACATCACGAGCGGGGCGCGCCCGTGACATCACAAGCCTCCGGCGCTGAACCCGATGCTCTAAACGAACGCTGGGTGCAGCGCGGAGATCGCAGAAGTCCCCAGCGGCGGGACCCCCGTGATCACATATCTTATCAAGATGTCTAGTACCCCTTTAATGAATGGTGTACAGTCCATAGACTTAGTGATTTTGCTTGTTCCACAGCGGCCATGTGGCTGAGGGTGCGGCTGTGCAGGGGCACCGCACCGGATCAGCTTCTTCTTTTCCAGTGATAGTATTAGAGGTTTGATCCAAACCATAAATTTGCTAACACTACCATGTCAAAAGTGTAGATTGCACTGTGTCTCAGTCCTAAAACTTGCTGCAATGGTGAGTTACAGCAGGGTTAAGTGTGTGGCAGTACTCGCTTCTCTCCCTAGCTATTACTCAAATCCAATCCTTTCAGTGCATAATTCTATGGAGTGAAGAAGTCTGTTCTGCTGCTCACTCATTCTGACGTCCACTATTCAGGAAGGGGCATGTCCTAAGCAAGCTGTGAGCCCGCCCTCATTCACCATTCATTCACTTCCTCCCTGAGTCTGCTGTGCTGGGTCTCTTCATCCAATTACTGCAAGCTGCTCTGTAACCCCCTCCTCACTGTTTTCATGCTGCAGTCTGATAGGACAGGAGTGAGCACCGAGGAGTGCTAGTCCCGCCCTCACTTCCTGGACTTTATGCCAGTCTGCGCTTGAGCTGGGACAAAGATGATGCTGCAGCCGGACAGGATTATGTTCTGGATGGTATGGGGACCCCTAGTGGTCTTTTTTTTATAAGCCTATAAAAAGGGATAACACTTTGTATTTTGTGTTGCCAAGATGTACAAAAGTACAAAGTTTTTGATTCTGACAGCGCCCATATAAGGTATCTTAGATATCTCTAGATATTGCCAACTTATACCACAGTATAGTCGCCATTCAAAATGTTCCTTGTTCCCACTGGGGCTCACAATCTTAATTCCAAATGAACCCATCGGTATGTCTTTGTTTGCCACCAATGAATTATCCTATACACAGAGCAAAGGCAATTTAGCGCAAATAGGCTTCGTATAGCAAATCGCAATTTCGTAACCTAACAAATCTTTACTGCCATATTTAGCTGAGCAATGAGCAAGAGCATCCGCATAATAATGTAAAACTGTTGAAAGACTGGAGACGCCAAGAAGAGTTAATCCGAGGTACTAGGGGAGGAGAAGGGGGGTGGGGGGGGTGAGTGTTACCTGTCCCACTGAGTATTCAGTCTTCTGCTCACACTATTGCCTTTACGGCCCATAGGAGGATACTATAGGACACTAACTGATTAAATTGGCCAAGCATTGGAAACTAGGTTCTTGCACTAAGTTTGCATGCTTCAGTGTGTTTTTTTTTTATTCCTTAAAGAATCGCTTCCCAACCAGTGTGCCTCCGGCTGATGCAAAACTACAACTCCCAGCACGCCCGGACAGCCTTCGGCTGTCCGGGCATGCTAGGAGTTGTAGTTATGCAACAGCTGGAGGTGCCCAGGATGGGAAACACTGCCTTCAAGCTTTAATCCAATATTGCAAGATGAAATTAACATTAGTGTGCTTTTTTTTCCAATAAACAAAATTACTCTAGTCATCTTTTCATGCCCGTGAAATATAGGCAACATTTTTTTTCCTAATGCGTCCATTTGCGCGACCTATCGGAAGACAGTCTGGCACAAGGGCCTCGCTTGTACCCCGGCAGACATGATTTACAGCCACGTGCTTGGCTGGATCTATAAGTGTTGCCTGATGACTGCAGCTACTGTACGAGCCAAAAACATCTCAAAAGGTTCTCCGTCTGCATCCTGTTGTGCGTCGTGATTAACCAGTTTACGCCCGGGCTGTCCCATAACGATCCTCCGTGTAGGGATGGAGAGGACCCTGGTAAAATTAGACACATTGGCCTCTCTCCATACTCTCTCTTTTTCTCTGTTGATGTGGAACTTGACGTTACACCAGACAGAACTTGCACCCTTTGTTTCCTGTTTGGAGAACTCTGCGCTAGCGTGGCGACTGATCCCAACAAGACTGTCTTTGTATTAATCTAATTAACGATTTAACGCGACAGACGTATTTTTCAAGGAAGTTTGTCTTAATAATTGTGTATTTAACATGGTTACGGTGTCAATGACACACTGTGTAGCGAGTCGCCTGTCCATCCAACAGGCCCCATTCTTTCCATGTGACATTTTCTTCCCTGAGCTATGTGTGCAGACGCAGACCGGGGACTGACACTAAGGTTTTTTTTTTTATTTGGCCATTTCAATGGGCGTCCAGTGTAACAAGGAATCTCGGCGTCGTGTAAATACTGAGAAATCTGTTCTCTCCAGGTAACATGAGCCTGTGTTTTCATTTGCGCTTTTGAGAATGACAACTGCAAGCACGGCAGCTCTATGTATAGTCCTTCCATCTGTCACGGTAAAACATTGGGGGTTTTGAAGAAGGCTAATTGGAAAAAGAAATTGCGCTGATGTCTGTGTCAAATCGCATGCATTTTACACGTAGAATAGACGTGACCGGCACACATTGAGGGAGAGCATGCCAATAAAAATAGGAATAGAAAAATAGTAAGGTATATTAACGGTTACATGCAACATACGTGTCATGCATCTAAAACTATTATAGTCCTATACGTACAGTATGTTGTAAAGGTGCGTGATGTAATTCGCACCGTAACGCTGGGACGGGGAGAAAAAAGCTCCCCAGTTACATTGTGTTAATGAGGCGTCGCCTTCTGATGTAACAGGTTAACAGAAATTTACGCTGAAAGAAAAAATAAATAAATAAAAATGAAAACAAACTTTATTTTGGCACATATCGGTGTCCTACAATTCTATAAACCCAAATCCCTACAGTCGTAATAGCAGAAAAGCATTGTACTGACAGCGAAAATAACAAGCCAGGAACCCACAGCTGCCACCATGTAAAACAAACATGGTCGCACTGTGGTAACATTGTTGTTCCTCCGTGTTGGAACTCTTGGGATTAATTGTGTCTTTGTAGGGATTGAGCGCGCATGTGGTTTCATCCCAATCCAAAAGACACAAACGGTTTCGTTTTGTTACACAATAAAGTGAGGTAGGCTTTACAATATCTAGAACAGAAAAGGGGGACGAAGTACTCAATCTATCGAGAGGCTTCCGAGAAATTTTATTAGGCTTTACAATATACTTGCCATTGTGTAATATAATGGGAAGATATCGGTGCACTGGTCTCTCCCCTGGGGAAGGGCACAACACTTGGACCCTATTAAAGGAGTATTCTGGAGGGGGAAAAAAGTGTTCAATTCAACTGGTGCCAGAAATTTACACAGATTTGTAAATTACTTCTATTTTAAAATCTTAATCCTTCCAGTACTTATCAGCTGCTGTATGCTCCAGTGGAAATTGTGTAGTTCTTTTCAGTCTGACCACAGTGCTCACTGCTGCCACCTCTGTCCGTGTCAGGAACTGTCCAGTAGTGAGCCTCTCCGACTCTGGACAGCTCCTGACTCTGACAGAGGTGGCAGCAGAGAGCACTGTGATCAGACTGGAAAGAACTTAACAACTTCCTGTGGAGCATACAGCAGCTAAGTACTGGAAGGGTTAAGATTTTTAAATAGAAGTAAATTTACAAATCTGTATAACTTTCTGGCACCTTCTGATTTGAAAACTTATTTATCTAAGGAGCACCCCTTTAATTAATCTGCTAGTGCCTTAAAAAAAATGTCAATACAAGCTTTTTGCTCTGAATACTTGTTAAGGCATACTACTATAATATCAATGAGGATCCTATCTCTGGGATCTGAAGTGATCATTCGATCAAATAGGCTGCACTGCTGCTAAAGCAAAGTGGCCCCAATTTTTCACTGGGTGGTTTCAAAGTTTAGACCCCACATTCACTAAGGGTCTGATCTCTGGGTCTTTTACACAGGCAATAATTGGCCCTGTGTAGTAATGGCCATAAAGGGGTACTCCATTGGAAAAAAATTTTTTATCCAATTGGCACCAGAAAGTTAAAGAGATTTGTAAATTACTTCTATTTAAAAATCTTAATCCTTGTGGAACCGATCAGCTGCTATATGCTCTACAGGAAGTTCTTTTCTTTTTGAATTTCCTTTCTGTCTGACCACAGTGCTCTCTGCTGACACCTCTGTCCATGTCAGGAACTGTCCAGAGCAGGATAGGTATGCTATGGGGATTTGCTCCTATTATGGACATTTCCAAAAAATGGACAGAGGTGTCAGCAGAGAGCACTGTGGTCAGACAGAAAAGAAATTCAAAAATAAAAGAATTTCCTGTGGAACATAGAGCAGCTGATAAGTACTGGAAGGATTAGGTTTTTAAATAGAAGTAATTTACAAATCTGTTTAACATTCTGGTGGCAGTTGATTAAAACATTTTTTTTCCAGTGGAGTACCCCTTTAATAGATGGCATATCCTGGCAGCATTCCCTAATTTACATTGATAGGAATTCCAAATTGCAAAGTGCAAAGAGATTTCTATGAGCTCTTAGCCAATCATAGATGATCTCCCCTTTCCAGTCTGGGAATCTGACTGAGAATGAGCAGAAAATACAGAACAATATCAAGGTAGAAAACTAAGAAATAATAAAAATAAAGGCCGGGGGTGGTTTATCATGATGGGGGCAGTGACCTGGGAGGATTATAAAATCTAACAAGATCATGACAGGTTCTCTTTAAAGGGGTATTAAAACTTTTTTTTTCTTACTGAATAATTAAACATTAAGAAATGTAAACAAACCTTTTCAAATTTAAAACTGACAAAAATGTTTAAAATAAATAAGCTTTTATAAATCTTAAAACATCTCAGTGAAACTACCATTTAATGCATTGAGAGAAATTTATTTGAAGGAGGTAAAATGGGGAAAAAACAATTCCGGGGTTCGTGGTGCTGCAAAAATGACCTCTGTGGTCAGTATTCCAGCAATAAATGTTTAATTTTTCATTGAAGCTGGGTGGGTGCCTCCTGCCTTTCTCATTGCATTATTGGATGTCTTGGACTTTTCTGTTGGGATTGAGCACCACCGCACAGCTACACGCATCCTCCGGGGCTCCCTCTCCCCTATGACCCGTAGCCGTTTACCACGATCAGTTAGCAGTTACCGTGTTTCTCCGAAAATAAGCCCGGGTCTTATATAAATTTTAGTCCCAAAAAACACACTAGGGCTTATTTTCAGGGTAGGGCTTATTTATTTATTGGGGGGGGGGGGGGGGCTGCAGGAGTGTGGAGGATGGGGGGCTGTGGGAGGATGGGGGGCTGTAGCAGTGTGGAGGATGAGGGGCTGTAGCAGTGTGGAGGATGCCGCACCCCCCCCCCATCTTCCACACTGCTACAGCCCCCCATCCTCCCACAGCCCCCCATCCTCCACACTGCTACAGCCCCCCCATCCTCCTCACTGCTACAGCCCCCCCATCCTCCACACTGCTACAGCCCCCCATCCTCCATACTGCTACAGCCCCCCATCCTCCACACTGCTACAGCCCCCCCATCCTCCACACTGCTACAGCCCCCCATCCTCCACACTGCTACAGCCCCCCCATCCTCCATACTGCTACAGCCCCCCCATCCTCCATACTGCTACAGCCCCCCCATCCTCCACACTGCTACAGCCCCCCCATCCTCCACACTGCTACAGCCCCCCCATCCTCCACACTGCTACAGCCCCCCCCATCCTCCATACTGCTACAGCCCCCCCATCCTCCATACTGCTACAGCCCCCCCATCCTCCATACTGCTACAGCCCCCCATCCTCCATACTGCTACAGCCCCCCCATCCTCCATACTGCTACAGCCCCCCATCCACCTCTTTCCCCCCGTCGTCCTCCACACTCCTACAGTGCCGCCCACCCCTCTGCCATAATAAACTACCATACCTTACACCTTCATACCGTACGGAAGCTGCAGCTCTCGGTGGCGGCGGGACCTCCTTCTGTTGCTTAGCAGCCGGGGGCAGGGACACGTCCGAGACGTTGGCCGTGCATACGCGCCGACGTTTTAAAGTGACAGCGTCCCTGCCCCCGGCTGCTAAGCAACAGAAGGAGGTCCTGCTGCAGCTTCTGTACGGTATTGTAGGATAGATAGTTAGATATGGCAGTGTTTCCCAACCAGGGTGCCTCCAGCTGTGGCCAAACTACAACTCCCAGCATGCCCGGACAGCCAAAGGCTGTCCGGGCATGCTGGGAGTTGAAGTTTGGCCACAGCTGGAGGCACCCTGGTTGGGAAACACTGAGATATGGGACCAGCCAAATGCGGGCATTACTAGCGGCCACGGTCCGGATCTGGGCCGCGGTCCGTCCAGTTGATTACCCCTGGCATAGGTCTTATTTTCGGGGTAGGGCTTGCAGTCCACCCTGAAAATACTGCTAGGGCTTACTTTCGGGGTAGGGTTTATTTTCGGGGAAATAGGGTAGTGCCGGTACCTGCTACTCTACATGTGCTAATAAATGTTTAATAGTTTGGACTTTTTGAGACTTACAGAGGGCTAAGTTCACATGTCCGTTTTGTTCCAACACATTCAAGATCCGTTCAACGGACCATGAATGGGTCGGAGCTCAACTAACATTGCCAGGTCCAACGGATCCTGGGTGTCCAGTATTTTACAGGTGTTGAGCGTAGAAAAAAATTGAATATCAAGTATTTTTACTACGTTCAACTCCTGTCCTTCCGACAGACTGAGCCCAACAGCTGTGTGAACGAGCACCAGATATACTGATCCACATTACTGTGTTCCAGTCTATCATTCTATTTCCTATTACACTGTGCTAGAGAGGAACCATTACCTCTAATGATGCTCCTGGTGGCAGGATATGGCCAAAAATATTGGGGCCGCCTCTGATCCCATGAAACTGAGTTGCAGGAAGTCCCATAGACTTGAACAGAGACCTTTATTAGCCCCCTTTCTGTAATAGCAACCCAACAGCACCCCAACATAGTCATAAAGAAGGAGGGGTGTCGCTCACTCGACTGATTGTGAACTTTGACACTGCCACTGAGGTCAACAGGGAAACTCGTCAATAAACACTTTCTGCACCAGATTGACATGTTGAGGACTTAAAGGGGTACTCTGGTAGATTTTTTTTTTTTTTTTTTAAATCAACTGGTGCCAGAGAGTTAAACAGATTTGTAAATTACTTCTGTTTAAAAATCTTAATCCTTCCAGTACCTATCAGCTGCTGTATGCTCCACAGGAAGTTCTTTTCTTTTTTGAATTTATTTTCTGTCTGACAACAGTGCTCTCTGCTGACACCTCTGTCCATGTGAGGAACTGTCCAGAGCAGGAACAAATCCCCATAGCAAACCTATGCTGCTCTGGACAGTTCCTGACATGGACAGAGGTGTCAGCAGAGAGCACTGTGGTCAGACTGGTAAGAAATTCAAAAAGAAAAGAACTTCCTCTGTAGTATACAGCAGCTGATAAGTACTGGAAGGATTAAGATTTTTTAATAGAAGTAATTTACAAATCTGTTTAGCTTTCTGGTACCAGTTGATTTAAAACAAAAAAAAAAAGGATTTCCACCAAAGTACCCCTTTTAAGCCCTTAAGGACTCAGCCCATTTTGGCCTTAAGGACTCAGCGAATTAAATTTTTACGTTTTAATTTTTTCCTCCTCGCCTTCTAAAAATCATAACTCTTTTATATTTTCATCCACAGACTAGTATGAGGGCTTGTTTTTTGCGCGACCAGTTGTCCTTTGTAATGACATAACTCATTATATCATAAAATGTATGGCGCAACGAAAAAACACTATTTTTGTGGGGAAATTAAAACGAAAAACGCAATTTTGCTAATTTTGGAAGGTTTCGTTTTCACGCCGTACAATTTAGGGTAAAATTGACGTGTGTTCTTTATTCTGAGGGTCAATACGATTAAAATGATACCCATTATTACATACTTTTATATTATTGTTGCGCTTAAAAAAAATCACAAACTTTTTAACCAAATTAGTACGTTTATAATCCCTTTATTTTGATGACCCCTAACTTTTTTATTTTTCCGTATAAGCGGCGGTATGGGGGCTCATTTTTTGCGCCATGATCTGTACTTTTTTTTGATACCACATTTGCATATAAAAAACTTTTAATAAATTTTTTATAATTTTTTTTTTAATAAAATGTATTAAAAAAGTAGGAATTTTGGACTTTTTATTTTTGTTTTCGTTCACGCCGTTAACCGTACGGGATCATTAATATTTTATTTTAATAGTGCGGACATTTACGCACTCGGCGATACCAAATATGTATATAAAAAAAATGTTTACGCTTTTTGGGGGTAAAATAGGAAAAAACGGACGTTTTACTTTTTTATTGGGGGAGGGGATTTTAAATTTTTTAACATTTTTTTTTACACTTGAATAGTCCCCATAGGGGACTATTCATAGCAATACCATGATTGCTAATACTGATCTGTTCTATGTATAGGACATAGAACAGATCAGTATTATCGGTCATCTTCTGTTCTGGTCTGCCCGATCACAGACCAGAGCAGGAGACGCCGGGAGCCGCACGGAGGAAGGAGAGGGGACCTCCGTGCGGCGTTATGAATGATCGGATCCCCGCAGCAGCGCTGCGGGCGATCCGATCATTCATTCAAATCGCGCACTGCCGCAGATGCCGGGATCTGTATTGATCCCGGCACCTGAGGGGTTAATGGCGGACGCCCGCGAGATCGCGGGCGTCGGCCATTGCCGGCGAGTCCCTGGCTGCGATCAGCAGCCGGGATCAGCCGCGCATGACACGGGCATCGCTCCGATGCCCGCGGTTATGCTTAGGACGTAAATGTACGTCCTGGTGCGTTAAGTACCACCGCACCAGGACGTACATTTACGTCCTGCGTCCTTAAGGGGTTAAAGTGTCTCATGCTCAGACTGCAGACATGAGCAGACAGCTGATAAAACAAATCATGGAGTTTGCAAAGTTATAAAATGATGTTTTATTTATAAGCTCAAGGGTCATAGAGACCAGACTGAGATGCCGCATGCATGCCTGCTCCCTCCCCCACCCCTCCTTACTTTTCCTATTTACTACTCCCTACTCAATAATATACAGGGTTTAGATTCCAGAAGTGAACATTACACATCAATCGTGTAAGGAGAGTTGGTGTGGTGAAGAAAGAGGAGGCATGCTTGCTGCAGCTCAGGGCCGCCTCTACAACTCTTCAGCTTATAAGGAAAACATTATTTTATAACTTTACAAACAGCCAGTACCTAACAGGCAAGTATCATTTGTTTTACGAACTAGGGGTGGCAGGTTCCCTTTTAAATAATCTGCACTGAGAGTTTCGACAACATTCCATCCACTTTTCGGCTTCAATATTGCGCTACGTATTTTCTGTCCGCAAATAGGGACTAAAAATCTACAACGTTTCCGCTAACAACGTAACATAATCTTATTGGCTTTAGAATTTTCTTTTTGCCTGTTGGTGGTACGCGTTACAACCACGTTTTACGATTATCTGAGAAAAGTGTACATTTGGCAATGAAAGGGCTGGTCGTATCCAAGGGAAAATTGAATGTAAGTCTGGAGTTCATGAAGAGCGTTTAAAATAGACCTTGTCATAAAGGATTATTATGGATTTTATTATGGATTGTAGTATTACAGCAGTGTTTCCCAACCAGAGTGCCTCCAGTTGTTGCAAAACTACAACCCCCAGCATGCCCGGACAGCCAACGGCTGTCCGGGCATGCTGGGAGTTGTAGTTTTGCAACAGCTGGAGGCACCCTTTTTGGGAAACGCTGCATTACGGGATGCATATAGAAAGGCTATGAAACGGGAGCCAGGGACTCTATTATGTGGAATGTAAGTAATGCTTTGTCAGGGGAGAGCGAATCTGGGTATTTGGGATGTTTGGGGCCCCGATGAGGGTCTGTATCACTTTTCACTAGTAAAGTTTATTTTCCCCTCCGTGCAAAATAGGATCAGTGCCTGAAATAGAAGTCAAGACTGCAGAATCATGCATAAATAATGATCCACATGTTCCCCGGTCGCCCTTTCTACTTGGACGTTTCCCTTACGCTTTCCCCAAAGTGCAAAATATTCGGTTGGCGGAAGGCGTCCTACACCTCGTTGGGGTCAGATGACGCGTCACATTTTTTCCGGGTGGGGGGTGGACTGGTCTTGAGGGAGGCAGCTGTTTTCATCAGCTGTTCTTGTTGTAGTGCCGACCCTCTCCATGACCCGCGGGGAGGGAGGCATAACATGACACCGGCGAATCCGTACCAAGGCTAGTGTTACAAATGAAAGTTTTATAAACGAGACGCGGTGCACTTCGGCAAATCTGCACGTGGAGGTTTTTTTTTTTTCTCCCCCCGTGTTTTAGTTTCACATGTGACATTTGTTACCACAGGTACATCCTTAAAAAAATAAAATAAAATAAAAAAATGTAAATCACTCTTTAATTCTTGCTTATATAGTGCAACATAGGCAATTAATAGAAAACAATAGAGAGGTTCTTGTTTTTTTTTGTGCTTACCTATTTCAGCTGATGTGAATTTGTAGCCATAATGGTTTTCTCTTCTATTCTGAAATGGTTTCCTCATGCTGCCTTCATTTTCAATAAATCCTCTGGCTTTGCAGAGAGAGGGTGTGGAATCTTATCACTGCACCTGGTCATCTAATTAGGCTTGTGACATCAGGGCCCAGAGTGTCAATGGCCGAGGCAGGACGTCGCTGTGGCCAGTGATTGGCTGAGTGGCAGTGAAACGTCGGGGCCCAGAGTGTCAATGGCCGAGGCAGGACGTCGCTGTGGTCAGTGATTGGCTGAGTGGCAGTGTGATGTGGGGGCCCAGAGTGTCAATGGTCGGGGCAGGACGTCGCTGTGGCCAGTGATTGGCTGAGCGGCAGTGTGATGTGGGGGCCCAGAGTGTCAATGGTCGGGGCAGGACGTCGCTGTGGCCAGTGATTGGCTGAGTGGGAGTGTGACGTCGGGGCCCAGAGTGTCAATGGCCGAGGCAGGACGTCGCTGTGGTCAGTGATTGGCTGAGTGGCAGTGTGATGTGGGGGCCCAGAGTGTCAATGGCCGGGGCAGGACGTCGCTGTGGCCAGTGATTGGCTGAGTGGCAGTGTGACGTGGGGGCCCAGAGTGTCAATGGCCGAGGCAGGACGTCGCTGTGGTCAGTGATTGGCTGAGTAGCAGTGTGACGTGGGGGCCCAGAGTGTCAATGGTCGGGGCAGGACGTCGCTGTGGTCAGTGATTGGCTGAGTGGCAGTGTGATGTGGGGGCCCAGAGTGTCAATGGCCGGGGCAGGACGTCGCTGTGGTCAGTGATTGGCTGAGTGGCAGTGTGACATCGGGGCCTAGAGTGACATCGGGACAGGACGTCGCTGTGGCCAGTGATTGGCTGAGCGGCAGTGTGATGTGGGGGCCCAGAGTGTCAATGGCCGGGGCAGGACGTCGCTGTGGCCAGTGATTGGCTGAGTGGGAGTGTGACGTCGGGGCCCAGAGTGTCAATGGCCGGGGCAGGACGTCGCTGTGGCCAGTGATTGGCTGAGTGGCAGTGTGACGTGGGGGCCCAGAGTGTCAATGGTCGGGGCAGGACATCGCTGTGGTCAGTGATTGGCTGAGTGGCAGTGTGACATCGGGGCCTAGAGTGACATCGGGACAGGACGTCGCTGTGGCCAGTGATTGGCTGAGCGGCAGTGTGATGTGGGGGCCCAGAGTGTCAATGGCCGGGGCAGGACGTCGCTGTGGCCAGTGATTGGCTGAGTGGGAGTGTGACGTCGGGGCCCAGAGTGTCAATGGCCGGGGCAGGACGTCGCTGTGGCCAGTGATTGGCTGAGTGGCAGTGTGACGTGGGGGCCCAGAGTGTCAATGGTCGGGGCAGGACATCGCTGTGGTCAGTGATTGGCTGAGTGGCAGTGTGACGTGGGGGCCCAGAGTGTCAATGGCCGGGGCAGGACGTCGCTGTGGTCAGTGATTGGCTGAGTGGGAGTGTGACGTCGGGGCCCAGAGTGTCAATGGCCGGGGCAGGACGTCGCTGTGGCCAGTGATTGGCTGAGTGGCAGTGTGACGTGGGGGCCCAGAGTGTCAATGGTCGGGGCAGGACATCGCTGTGGTCAGTGATTGGCTGAGTGGCAGTGTGACGTCGGGGCCTAGAGTGACATCGGGGCCCGTCAGGGCCCAGAGTGGCGCACTGCTCCTCAGCCTAATGGCTAAAACAGGACATCACTGCGGCCAGTGATTGGCTGAGTGGCAGCGTAACACTTTGGACACCGGTGTCACTTTGGGCCCAATTGTCACTCCGGGCCCAAGCATCACGATTTCTAGAAGGAAGAGGATCGCAGCCAGGGACCTGAGCGGGTCACTATAGGAACCGCTGGTACACTGGAGGTAAGTAAAAAGAATATATAACATTTTATAATGCTAACTGATAAAGTTGTTAAAAATAAAACAACAAAAAAATGCTGTATAACCCCTTTAAAGGGGTACTCCACTGGAAAACTTTTTTTTTTTTTTAATCAACTGGTGCCGAAAAGTTAATACTTCTGTATGCTCCACAGGAAGTTATTTTCTTTTTGAATTTCCTTCCTGTCTGACCACAGTTCTCTCTGCTGACACCTCTGTCCATTTTAGGAACTGTCCAGAGAAGGATAGGTTTGCTATGTGGATTTGCTCCTACACTGGACAGTTCCTGAAATGGACAGAGGTGTCAGCAGAGAGCACTGTGGTCAGACAGAAAGGAAATTCAAAAAGTTAATAACTTCCTCTGGAATATACAGCAGCTGATAAGTACTGAAATGATTAAGATTTTTTAATAGAAGTAATTTACAAATCTGTTTAACTTTCTGGCACCAGTTGATTTAAAAAAAATGTTTTCCAGCGGAGACGGAGTACCCCTTTAAGCACTGTGATTTTCTGTGGATCACAGTGGTAATCACATGACCCATTTACAGGAATGAAATGCTGCTGAGTGAGTAATGCATCCACAGAATGGACAAAAAACCCAAACAAACCTGGAGTGTTTCTTTACTTTCCTAATCCAGTTATTAATAGCAGGAAACATGTATGTTCTCTTCTCCTCAGAGCAGCCTGTCTCCATAGAAACCGCATCAGACAGATATGCTGCACAAATAGCCAATCAGTGTGCAGGACTCAAGCAGCTTTCTTCAAGCCACCAATCAGCTAGCAGTCAGTAGGAGGCAGCTCCGCCCACTGTGTCTCGGCCTGGGATTGATTTCTGAGGGGAAGATTCAGACACTTATTGACTGGACAGACTGCCTCGATAATGGCATGTAGAGTGCCCCCATAGACAGTGCCTCGATAATAGCATGTAGAGTGCCCCCACAGACAGTGCCTCGATAATGGCATGTAGAGTGCCCCCACAGACAGTGCCTCGATAATGGCATGTAGAGTGCCCACATAGACAGTGCCTCGATAATGGCATGTAGAGTGCCCCCACAGACAGTGCCTCGATAATAGCATGTAGAGTGCCCCCACAGACAGTGCCTCGATAATGGCATGTAGAGTGCCCCCACAGACAGTGCCTCGATAATAGCATGTAGAGTGCCCCCACAGACAGTGCCTCGATAATGGCATGTAGAGTGCCCCCACAGACAGTGCCTCGATAATAGTATGTAGAGTGCCCCCACAGACAGTGCCTCGATAATAGCATGTAGAGTGCCCCCACAGACAGTGCCTCGATAATGGCATGTAGAGTGCCCCCACAGACAGTGCCTCGATAATAGCATGTAGAGTGCCCCCACAGACAGTGCCTCGATAATAGCATGTAGAGTGCCCCCACAGACAGTGCCTCGATAATGGCATGTAGAGTGCCCCCACAGACAGTGCCTCGATAATAGTATGTAGAGTGCCCCCACAGACAGTGCCTCGATAATAGCATGTAGAGTGCCCCCACAGACAGTGCCTCGATAATAGCATGTAGAGTGCCCCCACAGACAGTGCCTCGATAATAGCATGTAGAGTGCCCCCACAGACAGTGCCTCGATAATGGCATGTAGAGTGCCCCCACAGACAGTGCCTCGATAATAGTATGTAGAGTGCCCCCACAGACAGTGCCTCGATAATAGCATGTAGAGTGCCCCCACAGACAGTGCCTCGATAATAGCATGTAGAGTGCCCCCACAGACAGTGCCTCGATAATAGCATGTAGAGTGCCCCCACAGACAGTGCCTCGATAATGGCATGTAGAGTGCCCCCACAGACAGTGCCTCGATAATAGCATGTAGAGTGCCCCCACAGACAGTGCCTCGATAATAGCATGTAGAGTGCCCCCACAGACAGTGCCTCGATAATAGCATGTAGAGTGCCCCCACAGACAGTGCCTCGATAATAGCATGTAGAGTGCCCCCACAGACAGTGCCTCGATAATAGCATGTAGAGTGCCCCCACAGACAGTGCCTCGATAATGGCATGTAGAGTGCCCCCACAGACAGTGCCTCGATAATGGCATGTAGAGTGCCCCCACAGACAGTGCCTCAATAAATGCATGTAGAGTGCCCCCAAATACAGTGCCTCGATAATAGCATGTAGAGTGCCCCCACAGACAGTGCCTCGATAATGGCATGTAGAGTGCCCCCATAGACAGTGCCTCGATAATAGCATGTAGAGTGCCCCCACAGACAGTGCCTCGATAATAGCATGTAGAGTGCCCCCACAGACAGTGCCTCGATAATGGCATGTAGAGTGCCCCCACAGACAGTGCCTCGATAATGGCATGTAGAGTGCCCCCATAGACAGTGCCTCGATAATAGCATGTAGAGTGCCCCCACAGACAGTGCCTCGATAATGGCATGTAGAGTGCCCCCACAGACAGTGCCTCGATAATGGCATGTAGAGTGCCCACATAGACAGTGCCTCGATAATGGCATGTAGAGTGCCCCCACAGACAGTGCCTCGATAATAGCATGTAGAGTGCCCCCACAGACAGTGCCTCGATAATGGCATGTAGAGTGCCCCCACAGACAGTGCCTCGATAATAGCATGTAGAGTGCCCCCACAGACAGTGCCTCGATAATGGCATGTAGAGTGCCCCCACAGACAGTGCCTCGATAATAGTATGTAGAGTGCCCCCACAGACAGTGCCTCGATAATAGCATGTAGAGTGCCCCCACAGACAGTGCCTCGATAATGGCATGTAGAGTGCCCCCACAGACAGTGCCTCGATAATAGCATGTAGAGTGCCCCCACAGACAGTGCCTCGATAATAGCATGTAGAGTGCCCCCACAGACAGTGCCTCGATAATGGCATGTAGAGTGCCCCCACAGACAGTGCCTCGATAATAGTATGTAGAGTGCCCCCACAGACAGTGCCTCGATAATAGCATGTAGAGTGCCCCCACAGACAGTGCCTCGATAATAGCATGTAGAGTGCCCCCACAGACAGTGCCTCGATAATAGCATGTAGAGTGCCCCCACAGACAGTGCCTCGATAATGGCATGTAGAGTGCCCCCACAGACAGTGCCTCGATAATAGTATGTAGAGTGCCCCCACAGACAGTGCCTCGATAATAGCATGTAGAGTGCCCCCACAGACAGTGCCTCGATAATAGCATGTAGAGTGCCCCCACAGACAGTGCCTCGATAATAGCATGTAGAGTGCCCCCACAGACAGTGCCTCGATAATGGCATGTAGAGTGCCCCCACAGACAGTGCCTCGATAATAGCATGTAGAGTGCCCCCACAGACAGTGCCTCGATAATAGCATGTAGAGTGCCCCCACAGACAGTGCCTCGATAATAGCATGTAGAGTGCCCCCACAGACAGTGCCTCGATAATAGCATGTAGAGTGCCCCCACAGACAGTGCCTCGATAATAGCATGTAGAGTGCCCCCACAGACAGTGCCTCGATAATGGCATGTAGAGTGCCCCCACAGACAGTGCCTCGATAATGGCATGTAGAGTGCCCCCACAGACAGTGCCTCAATAAATGCATGTAGAGTGCCCCCAAATACAGTGCCTCGATAATAGCATGTAGAGTGCCCCCACAGACAGTGCCTCGATAATGGCATGTAGAGTGCCCCCACAGACAGTGCCTCGATAATGGCATGTAGAGTGCCCCCATAGACAGTGCCTCGATAATGGCATGTAGAGTGCCCCCATAGACAGTGCCTCGATAATAGCATGTAGAGTGCCCCCACAGACAGTGCCTCGATAATAGTATGTAGAGTGCCCCCACAGACAGTGCCTCGATAATAACATGTAGAGTGCCCCCATAGACAGTGCCTTGATAATGGCATGTAGAGTGCCCCCATAGACAGTGCCTCGATAATAGCATGTAGAGTGCCCCCACAGACAGTGCCTCGATAATAACATGTAGAGTGCCCCCATAGACAGTGCCTCGATAATGGCATGTAGAGTGCCCCCATAGACAGTGCCTCGATAATGGCATGTAGAGTGCCCCCATAGACAGTGCCTCGATAATGGCATGTAGAGTGCCCCCACAGACAGTGCCTCGATAATGGCATGTAGAGTGCCCCCACAGACAGTGCCTCGATAATAGTATGTAGAGTGCCCCCACAGACAGTGCCTCGATAATAACATGTAGAGTGCCCCCATAGACAGTGCCTCGATAATAGCATGTAGAGTGCCCCCATAGACAGTGCCTCGATAATAGCATGTAGAGTGCCCCCACAGACAGTGCCTCGATAATAACATGTAGAGTGCCCCCATAGACAGTGCCTCGATAATGGCATGTAGAGTGCCCCCATAGACAGTGCCTCGATAATGGCATGTAGAGTGCCCCCATAGACAGTGCCTCGATAATGGCATGTAGAGTGCCCCCACAGACAGTGCCTCGATAATGGCATGTAAAGTGCCCCCACAGACAGTGCCTCGATAATAGTATGTAGAGTGCCCCCACAGACAGTGCCTCGATAATAACATGTAGAGTGCCCCCACAGACAGTGCCTCGATAATAACATGTAGAGTGCCCCCACAGACAGTGCCTCGATAATAGCATGTAGAGTGCCCCCACAGACAGTGCCTCGATAATGGCATGTAGAGTGCCCCCACAGACAGTGCCTCGATAATGGCATGTAGAGTGCCCCCATAGACAGTGCCTCGATAATGGCATGTAGAGTGCCCCCACAGACAGTGCCTCGATAATGGCATGTAGAGTGCCCCCACAGACAGTGCCTCGATAATGGCATGTAGAGTGCCCCCACAGACAGTGCCTCGATAATAGCATGTAGAGTGCCCCCATAGACAGTGCCTCGATAATGGCATGTAGAGTGCCCCCACAGACAGTGCCTCGATAATAACATGTAGAGTGCCCCCACAGACAGTGCCTCGATAATAGCATGTAGAGTGCCCCCACAGACAGTGCCTCGATAATGGCATGTAGAGTGCCCCCACAGACAGTGCCTCGAT
The DNA here is from genome assembly GCF_029499605.1 of Hyla sarda. NCBI lineage: Eukaryota > Metazoa > Chordata > Amphibia > Anura > Hylidae > Hyla > Hyla sarda. The sequence goes on along the minus strand of NC_079198.1, from coordinate 124,944,087 downwards.
AATAGCATGTAGAGTGCCCCCACAGACAGTGCCTCGATAATAGCATGTAGAGTGCCCCCACAGACAGTGCCTCGATAATAGTATGTAGAGTGCCCCCACAGACAGTGCCTCGATAATAGCATGTAGAGTGCCCCCACAGACAGTGCCTCGATAATAGCATGTAGAGTGCCCCCACAGACAGTGCCTCGATAATGGCATGTAGAGTGCCCCCACAGACAGTGCCTCGATAATGGCATGTAGAGTGCCCCCACAGACAGTGCCTCGATAATGGCATGTAGAGTGCCCCCACAGACAGTGCCTCGATAATAGCATGTAGAGTGCCCCCACAGACAGTGCCTCGATAATGGCATGTAGAGTGCCCCCTTAGACAGTGCCTCGATAATAGCATGTAGAGTGCCCCCACAGACAGTGCCTCGATAATAGCATGTAGAGTGCCCCCACAGACAGTGCCTCGATAATAGCATGTAGAGTGCCCCCATAGACAGTGCCTCGATAATGGCATGTAGAGTGCCCCCATAGACAGTGCCTCGATAATGGCATGTAGAGTGCCCCCACAGACAGTGCCTCGATAATAGCATGTAGAGTGCCCCCATAGACAGTGCCTCGATAATGGCATGTAGAGTGCCCCCATAGACAGTGCCTCGATAATAGCATGTAGAGTGCCCCCACAGACAGTGCCTCGATAATAGCATGTAGAATGCCCCCACAGACAGTGCCTCGATAATAGCATGTAGAGTGCCCCCACAGACACTGACTAGTCACAGTGCCTCCATAATAACATGTAGAGTTCCCCCACAGACAGTGACTAGTCTCAGTGCCTCCATAATAACATGTAGAGTTCCCCCACAGACACTGACTAGTCACAGTGCCTCCATAAAAACATGTAGAGTTCCCCCACAGACAGTGACTAGTCAGAATACCTCCATAATAACATGTAGAGTTCCCCCACAGACACTGACTAGTCAGAATACCTCCATAATAACATGTAGAGTGCCCCCCCAGACAGTGACTAGTCAGAATACCTCCATAATAGCATGTAGAGTTCCCCCACAGACAGTGACTAGTCAGAATACCTCCATAATAGCATGTAGAGTTCCCCCACAGACACTGACTAGTCACAGTGCCTCCATAACAACATGTAGAGTTCTCCCACAGACAGTGACTAGTCAGAATACCTCCATAATAACATGTAGAGTGCCCCACAGGACTAGTCAGAATACCTCCATAATAGCATGTAGAGTTCTCCCACAGACAGTGACTAGTCAGAATACCTCCATAATAACATGTAGAGTGCCCCCCCAGACAGTGACTAGTCAGAATACCTCCATAATAGCATGTAGAGTTCCCCCACAGACAGTGACTAGTCAGAATACCTCCATAATAGCATGTAGAGTTCCCCCACAGACACTGACTAGTCACAGTGCCTCCATAACAACATGTAGAGTTCTCCCACAGACAGTGACTAGTCAGAATACCTCCATAATAGCATGTAGAGTGCCCCACAGTGACTAGTCAGAATACCTCCATAATAGCATGTAGAGTGCCCCCACAGGACTAGTCAGAGTACCTTGTCATGACGCTCAGTTCACATCTGCATTGCCTCTGACTCCATCACGGTACGTAGCGCTGTTTGTGCTTTATGGCCCAGGTTGTGCGATGGATCTGTAATTACATTTTTCTGCTCCAATGGTGAAACAGAAAAACTCAACGCACAGCACAGGTGTGAACAGAGCCGAAAATCTGCTCCTCACCTCCATGCTTCTACACTTTCATCCTCTGTTTTTAAGTTTACTGTAGCGGGTTGTGATGAGGGCAGATGTTGTTACCCCAGGGGCAGATGGCATTAACCCCTTGTATTCCTGACGCCAGGGTGTGGTTTAGCCTATAACCACCTGAAGGTATACCGCTGGATCCTGGGCTAGGCACGGGGGCAATAAAGACTCTGACGCCAAGTTACGGATAACTGTAGCTTTACTGAGGGTAGAAAGGTGGTAAAGTCTATACAGTTCAGCCAGGGCCCAAGGAGGTGACCAGTGATGCAGAGACCTTAAAGGGTAGCTCCCACCATCCTATTTTTTTTCTGTCCCTGCCTATTGCCCATCTATCCCTAACCCCCTCCCTGCTTTTAATTTTAATTTTTACTATATTAAAAATGCCTTTTGTCTGCCTGGCAGTGTGCTCACTACCAGGCAGACTTCTCCAGCAGGCACCACTTCACTGATGCCTGCTGGGGGGGACTTCCGCCCTTAGTTCATCTACACAGGGTGCCTCCAGCTGTTTCACCACTACAACTCCCAGCTTGCCCTGACATCTATTGGCTGTCAGGGCATGCTGGGAGTTGTAGTATTGAAACAGCTGGAGGCACCCTGTGTAGATAAACTATTAGTTAGTTACATGCGGCGCTAACCCGTCCCCTCCGCCTCCCTCCCCCCGCGCCATACCCCGTTCCCTCCATCACTAACCCCCCCCGCATACCCTGTTCCCTCCATCACAAACCCCCCTCCCGCCTACCCCGCTCCCTCATTACACTTACTGCAGAGTCCGGCAGCGGGCGTGCAGGGACAGCGGCAGCGGCGATGTGCGGGAGGAGTGGCCTCCCAGCCAGTGGCCGGGGAGCCAATGCGCTCGCTACCTGCATGTCTGATTGACAGGCAGGGACCGAGCACAGGCTGAATGAAAAAGAACTGAGACCCCTAGTGGCCGGTTTTCAAATGTAAATTAAACCATTTTAATAAAAAAAAAATAATAATAAAAGTATATTAGAGATATGTTGTAGTACATAATTACTACAACATATCAAAAAATAAAGTTGGTGACTGCCCATTTAAGGGCTTGCTGGGACTTGTAGTAGGACTGGACAATTGAATGCAGACCGCGCTGACTTGACAGATGACAGGGACTGACTTGACTCATAAAGCTGTGACTTTATCTTACATGACTTGATGGCGGCTGCAGGACTGGACTGAGGTCTCCAACACTCTGGACACACACACTAGACAAGACTGCACTGGACCTCAGCAGAAGAGAGAGAAGCTCCACCCAGGGATTATATGGAGAAGACTAGCAGGGAGCCCATAGGTCACTCTGGGGGTAAACTGGTCACTGGTACCTCCTGGGTAACAATCACATGACATATCACATGACATAACTCTTAAAGATACAACACATTTTATAATACAATACACTGCAGAACATATGTACAGGGGGGAAATAGGTGCAAGGGGCCCTGGGGACACTGAAGGAGGCTGCCTGACAGGACAGCAAGGGTACGGGGCAACATCTCCCATACTGGGCCACCACAAGTTTTTCAGCACTTCAGTAGTTATAAAACTACAATTCCCAGCATGCCCTGCCAGTGTTGTAGCTACACAACAGCAGGAGGATCATAAGTTGCACCCCACTGTGATACCCAGAGATACAGACCCCCAACTGCACTGTGCATGTAGTAGGGACAGATGTTCCGCCTCTGAATGTAAACTAGGTGAATGAAACCTCATTTGGAATATTGATGCCAGTGTGTTATTATAGTGCAGTGTGCACCGGTGTGTTATTATAGTGCAGTGTGCACCGGTGTGTTATTATAGTGCAGTGTGCACCGGTGTGTTATTATAATGCAGTGTGCACCGGTGTGTTATTATAATGCAGTGTGCACCGGTGTGTTATTATAATGCAGTGTGCACCAGTGTGTTATTATAGTGCAGTGTGCACCGGTGTGTTATTATAGTGCAGTGTGCACCGGTGTGTTATTATAGTGCAGTGTGCACCGGTGTGTTATTATAATGCAGTGTGCACCGGTGTGTTATTATAATGCAGTGTGCACCGGTGTGTTATTATAGTGCAGTGTGCACCTGCGTGTTATTATAATGCAGTGTGCACCGGTGTGTTATTATAGTGCAGTGTACACCGGTGTGTTACTGTAGTGTAGTGTGCCCCTGTGTTACTATAGTGCAGTGTGCCCCTGTGTGTTACTATAGTGCAGTGTGCTCCAGTGTATTACTATAGTGCAGTGTGCTCCAGTGTGTTACTGTAGTGTAGTGTGCACCTTCATGTTATTATAGTGCAGTGGGCCCCAGTGTGTTATAATAGTGCAGTTTGCACCCGCGTGTTACTATAGTGCAGTGTGCACCGGTGTGTTATTATAGTGCAGTGTGCACCGGTGTGTTATTATAGTGCAGTGTGCACCTGCGTGTTATTATAGTGCAGTGTGCCCCAGTGTGTTATAATAGTGCAGTTTGCACCCGCGTGTTACTTTAGTGCAGTGTGCACCGGTGTGTTATTATAGTGCAATTTACACTGGTGTGTTACTATAGTGCAGTGTGCACCGGTGTGTTATTATAGTGCAATTTACACTGGTGTGTTACTTTAGTGCAGTGTGCATCGGTGTGTTATTATAGTGCAATTTACACTGGTGTGTTACTATAGTGCAGTGTGCACCGGTGTGTTATTATAGTGCAGTGTGCACCGGTGTGTTATTATAGTGCAGTGTGCACCGGTGTGTTATTATAGTGCAGTGTGCACCGGTGTGTTATTATAGTGCAGTGTGCACCGGTGTGTTATTATAGTGCAGTGTGCACCGGTGTGTTATTATAGTGCAGTGTGCACCGGTGTGTTATTATAATGCAGTGTGCACCGGTGTGTTATTATAGTGCAGTGTACACCGGTGTGTTATTATAGTGCAGTGTGCACCGGTGTGTTATTATAGTGCAGTGTGCACCGGTGTGTTATTATAGTGCAGTGTGCACCGGTGTGTTATTATAGTGCAGTGTGCCCCAGTGTGTTATAATAGTGCAATTTACACTGGTGTGTTACTATAGTGCAGTGTGCCCCAGTGTGTTACTATAGTGCAGTGTGTCCCAGTGCATCAACACAGCTTCAGAACTGGGCCAGGTATGAAAATTATTTTTTTCCCCACAGGATGACGCTTTAAGGCTATGTTTACACGGCAGAATTTCTGCATGGAATTCTGCATAAAAATTCTGCAGTAAATGCTGCAGAAATTAATTGCCCATTCACTTCAATAGAATTTCTGCAGCAGAAATTCTACTGTGTGAATGGGACAGATGAATCCTATTAAAGTGTATTGGTTATAAATTAATGCAGAATTTTCATGCAAATTTCCATGCAGAAATTATGGTGTGAACATATTGCGCCAAAAATCTAGTCAATATTTGCAGGGCAAAAGGCAAACGTCTGCAGTGGTGCAGTCTACTACTACTACTGGTGCAAGTTGTATATATGGCTGCAGAATTTATGTAGCAAAAAATCTAATGCATTTCCACATGGTAATTCTGCATTGACAAATGTGCACTAAATTATGCAGAATTGCAATTGCTGATTTTTTGGTGCTGAAAATATTGTTGGAAAAAAATGGCAATGTATCTAACATCTGCAGTTATAGATTTGGCTGCATCCAAAAGACAACTCATCATTAATCTACTGTAGGTTCTTGACTGCAACAAATAACTAAACTCAGTGACAAAAAAATAAAAACAAGTTTTTGAAATTGAATGAAACTTTGTATATGTGAAGGTAATGATGATATATGTGATTATAATATTAAAATTAATTAACTTAATGAATTAACTTATACAATAAAACTTAACCTTTACTTCAATAATTTGTAAAATGATGTTACATAATTGCAAAAAGTTTGTAATGCACAAATGATATAAGGCGACACCATCAACAGTGGAGGGGATTGGGGAAAGGGTACAGGTGAGTACCTAAACTAACAAAATTGCTGTCCCTACCTAGAGGACAGATCCCTCCCTAAACAAAGTGTGGACTGGGAAAATACATAAAAATACAATTTAAAATAATTGTGTCAGAGCTCTCTTTTCCAACACGTTTTGCCCAGTGGTATTAAAGGGGTACTCTGGTGGAAAACTTTTTTTTTTTTAATCAACTTGTGCCAGAAAGTTAAACAAATTAGTAAATTACTTCTATAAAAAAAAAAAATCTTAATCCTTCCAGTACTTATCAGCTGCTGAATACTACAGAGGAAATTATTTTCTTTTTGGAACACAGAGCTCTCTGCTGACATCACGAGCACAGTGCTCTCTGCTGACATTTCTGTCCATTTTAGGAACTGTCCAGAGCAGCATATGTTTCCTATGGGGATTTTCTTCTACTCTAGACAGTTCTTAAAATGGACAGAGATGTCAGCAGAGAGCTCTGTGTTTCAAAAAGAAAACTATTTCCTCTGTAGTATTCAGCAGCTAATAAGTACTGGAAGGATTAAGATTTTTTTTATAGAAGTAATTTACAAATTTGTTGAACTTTCTGGCACCTGTTGATTTAAAAAAAAAAAAAAAAAAAGTTTTCCGCCGGAGTAAGGGCTCATCAGGGATTAAAAAGAGACTACAAAAGAATCAATGAGGTGCTACCATACACTTTTATAAGGTGCAACACTGTAGCAATTGAATACGGTACAGATGACATAAAATATGACATTCACAGGTTAATAGGAGTAGTCATGAAAAGACTAATATGGTTAGATGCCGTTTAGTGAATTAGTTGTAAAGTTGGTCAGAGGATAGCAGTCTGGGTCGGTGTCAATTTGTCAGTGACAATACAGTCATAGTCTGGTATCGTAATGGGCGGGTAAGAAGATACATTATATAAAAAAAACAATAATTGCAACTAATGCAGATAATACACAAGATATTTCAAATCAATGGTTCTCATGAGCAATCTTCATGAGGTGCTAAGTAATTCAGCTCATATTTTACACTATGTGATTGAGACACCAATGGATGATGCTGTAAGGAAGAAGATAGGAAGGTAAATACCATTTATATTTGAGGGGGTCCAATATCTTTTGTGGTCTCTTTCTAATTCCTGATGAACCCTTAATACCACTGGGCGAAACGCGTTGGCAAAGAGAGGTTTGCCACAATTATTTTAAATCGTATTTTTATGTATTTTCCCTTTTCCCAGTCCACACTTTGTTTAGGGAGGGATCTGTCCTCTAGGTAGAGATAGTAATTATGTTAGTGTAGGTACTCACCTGTACCCTTTCCCCTATCCCCTCCACTATTGATGGTGTCGCCTTTTTATAATTATGTAACATCATTTTACAAATTATTGACGTAAAGGTTACGTTTTATTGTATGTTACCTCATTGGTGTTTATTTTTTATGTGATTAATTTGAATTTATAATCACCAAGGGTCATTGTTGTTTTTAGGTGAAGGGTGCCTATCATTTACCCTTTTACGTTGTTATTTTGATTATAATATTAGAAAGAAAGGATAAGTCTCACTAATAGGGGTGACAGAATGTCAAGCGATGGCTCCCCAGATCATCACACCAGCAGGGGGCAGTGTGTGGCTCCACAGAAAATGCAGGATTAAAGGAGTAGTCCAGTGGTGATTCAGTGGTGAGCAACTTATCCCCTATCCTAAGGATAGGGGATAAGTTGCAGATCGCGGGGGGTCTGACCGCTGGGGCCCCCTGCGATCTCCTGTACGGAGCCCCGACAGCCCGCAGGAAGGGGGCGTGTCGACCTCCGCACGAGGCGGCGGCCGACACGCCCCCTCAATACAACTCTATGGAAGAGCCGAAGCGCTGCCTTCGGCAATCTCCGGCTCTGCCATAGAGATGTATTGAGGGGGCGTGTCGGCCGCCGCCTTGTGCGGGGGTCGACACCCGCTATCTCGGCGGAGAGACGGGGCCCCGTACAGAGAGATCGCAGGGGGCCCCAGTGGTCGGACCCCCCGCGATCTCAAACTTATCCCCTATCCTTAGGATAGGGGATAAGTTTTTCACCACTGGACTACCCCTTTAAAGCTCTAACCACAAATCCTCTGTACTCAAATCTGACTGATGTCAGATCAGAAACCAGAACCTTGATCTATAGCTAAGGACAATAAGGTTCCAGTACATAGTAGTCCAGGTTTCTTGTTTATGACACTACTGAAAGCGAAGGTGAGGGCGGGTGGCTGTAAATGACAAGACATGTAATAGGCCCCATGACACCAAATTTATTTCTCCTTTGTGCCATGAAATGGACTGGTCAGAGACAGGGGTGTGTAATGAAGAGACAGGGGTTTGTAATGTAGAGACGAGGTGGGGGTGTAATGAAGAGACGGGAGTGTGTAATGAAGAGACGGGAGTGTGTAATGAAGAGACAGGGGTGTGAAATGAAGAGACAGGGGTGTGTAATGAAGAGACGGGGTGTGTAATGAAGAGACAGGGGTTTGTAATGTAGAGACGAGGTGGGGGTGTAATGAAGAGACGGGAGTGTGTAATGAAGGGACGGGAGTGTGTAATGAAGAGACAGGAGTGTGTAATGAAGAGACAGGGGTGAGAAATGAAGAGACAGGGGTGTGTAATGAAGAGACAGGGGTGTGTAATGTAGAGATAGGGGGGTGTGAAGTAGAGACAGGGGTGTGTAATGTAGAGATGAGGTGGGGGTGTAATGAAGAGACGGGAGTGTGTAATGAAGAGACAGGAGTGTGAAATAAAGAGACAGGGGTGTGTAATGCAGAGACAGGGGTGTGTAATGCAGAGGCACGTGTGTGTAAAGTAGAGACGGGGGGTGTAATGAAGAGATGGGGGTGTGTAATGAAGAGACAGGGGTGTGTAATGAAGAGACAGGGGTGTGTAATGAAGAGACAGGGGTGTGTAATGTAGAGATAGGGGTGTGTAAAGTAGAGACAGGGGTGTGTAATGTAGAGATGAGGTGGGGGTGTAATGAAGAGACGGGAGTGTGTAATGAAGAGACAGGAGTGTGTAATGAAGAGACAGGGGTGTGTAATGCAGAGACAGGGGTGTGTAATGCAGAGGCAGGGGTGTGTAAAGTAGAGACGGGGGTGTAATGAAGAGATGGGGGTGTGTAATGAAGAGACGGGGGTGTGTAATAAAGAGATGGGGGGTGTAATGAAGAGACGGGGGGTGTAATGAAGAGATCGGGGTGTGTAATGAAGAGACAGGAGTGTGTAATGAAGAGACAGGGGTGTGTAATGCAGAGACAGGGGTGTGTAAAGTAGAGACGGGGGTGTGTAATAAAGAGATGGGGGGTGTAATGAAGAGACGGGGGTGTGTAATAAAGAGATGGGGGGTGTAATGAAGAGACGGGGGGTGTAATGAAGAGATCGGGGTGTGTAATGAAGAGACGGGGGGTTATGAAGAAAAAGGGGTATGTAATGAAGAAACAAGGGTGGATGGTGAACATGGAACCTATGGGAGCTATTCGTGCTTGTCAGCAGATCATACAATCTTCTCTACTGGTGATCTGTCGGTGCGCCGGAGCCTGTTCACAATGTACACCCTCATGTAACCACTGCTCCCAGCACCTCCTAAGAGCTTGGTCAAAACTGCTGTGATTTGCAGATAACAACCAATCACAGCTCATTCACCAGACATTTTCGGTTTCGGGCAGATTGATAAATCTGGGCTACTGAGTGAATATAATGAAAGTTTGATGGATTTGTCATAACTTTTTTACTTTGGCTCGTCTTTAGACTTTACATCTCCGTTATTCACAAACCAGCCTTAATAGTGGGAGTGTAATGGGCCGGGTGTAGTTTGGTGTTTGTCATTTACCTCCATGCGTTGTTACTTTGTAGCGAGCGCTAATTAATTCCTGTAACAGCTGCAAGATTTTCTTTATTCCCTATAATGGATTCTGAGATATAAATTGGTCACTTAGTTTTGTCTATTAGATGTAAACTGTCTCTGTCCTAAAATCTAAATACTCTTTGGAGACAAAGGATATAAAAGAACATATTGAGAGCCGAGCCATTCCTTGCACATATACAACTATTAGAACCAATTAAGCATTTGTTTTCTCTAATAATAAGATTTTGCCTGCCAGTGGCTTTTTCCATTCAAGTATTTTGTTGGGTCGTTGTATAAGTGGCTTGTTGTCCCAGACGTTATAATGCGATGCTTATATTAACGTGCGGAAACTTTATATTGCCTGTTTTGCTTTCTAAGATGTCAGACTATACCAACTCGTTGCCATCTTCTGGTAAAACACGTAACCAATTTCCAAGGATCCCTGGTTGGAAACCACTGCCATAGAGAACAGATAAAGAGTTACTCTGGAGGAAAAAAAATTATCAAATCTGGTGCCCGAAAGTTATACGGATTTGTAAATTACTTCTATATACAAATCTTAATCCTTCCAGTACTTATTAGCTGCTGTATACTACAGAGTAAGTTGTGTTGTTCTTTCCAGTCTGACCACAGTGTTCTCTGCTGACACCTCTGTCCGTGTCAGGAACTGTCCAGAGTAGGAGTAAATCCCCATAGCAAACCTCTCCTGCTCTGGACAGTTCCTGACACGCACACCCTGGTTGGGGAAACACTGTCCTAGGGACAGGTCAAACAAGGTTTTTTTTTAAGTGACAGTGCCTTATTTTTCAAATCTGACATGTCTCTTTAACCCCTTAAGGACGCAGCCCTTTTTCACCTTAAGGACTGAGCCCTTTTTCGCAATTCTGACCACCGTCACTTTACGAATTAATAACGCAAAAGCGCTTTTACCGAATATTCTGTTTCTGAGATAGTTTTTTCGTGACATATTCTACTTTATTTTGGTGGTAAATTTTCGGCGTTAATTGCATCCTTTTTTGGTGAAAAATCCCAAAATTTCATGAAAATCTTGACAATTTTGCATTTTTCTAACTTTGAAGCTCTCTACTTGTAAGGAAAATGGATATTCCAAATAAATTTTATTTTTCTTCACAAATACAATATGTCCACTTTATGTTGGCATAATAAAATGGACATATTTTTGCTTTTTGAAAAAATTAGAGGGCTTCAAAGTAGAGCAGCAATTTTCAAAAATGTCATGAAAATTGCTAAATCTGAGGGGACAGATGTTACAGAACTACAACTCCCAGCATGCCTGGGCAGTCGAGGCATGCTGAGAGTTGTAGTTTGGAAACATCTGGAGGGCTACTGTTTGGGCACCACTGTAACAGTGGTCTCCAAACTGTGACCCTCCAGATGTTGCAAAACTACAACTCCCAGGATGCCCAGACAGCCTTTGGCTGTCTGGGCATGCTGGGAGTTGCAGTTTGGCCTTCCTAGTGGTTGCCACAGTAAAGATCGTTTTGCTTTCACTTTCAATTCCCCCCCCCACCGTCGATTCCCTACCTAAGCAAGGATCCAGCAGGCTCCAGCAAAGATCCCAGGTCCCCAGGCATCTTCTCCTGCAGGTACGGCCTCCACCTTCTTCCCAGATCCCCTCGACATCCAGGGTCGGGCAGAACGGGGGGCTGCCATGGCAACCCCCTGTCCTACGCTGCCATTGGTCAGAACTCCGTTCTGCTAATGGCAGGGGATAGGAGGAGATCGCAGCTTTGCGACCTCACTCCTATCCCTTAGGCTGATTGGGGCTGTTGCTGACAGCTCCGATCAGCCCTATTTCCAGGTGATCGGGTCACCAGAGACCCGATCAGCCCGGAATTGGAGAAAATCACATGTCTGAATTGACATGCGGTGTTCTCCGATCGCCGACATGGGGGGGTCTCAGGACCCCCCTGGGCGATGTGCCAGGGTGCCTGCTGAATGATTTCAGCAGGCATCCGGCTCCGGTCCCCAACCGGCTAGCGGTGGGGACCGGATTTCCCACGGGCGTATGGATACGCCCTCGGTCCTTAAGGACTCAGAATGCAGAGCGTATCCATACGCCCTGTGTCCTGAAGAGGTTAAAAGGGTACTCCAGGGAAGTTAAGAAAAATAAAAATGCCCCAAAGCCACCACAATACCTGTTCTGTGTCCCCTGTAGTTATTCATGTGGTTTTTGCAGCTCCTTTGGCCCCTGTTGTCTCCTAAATACTTTTAATTGTTTGACAGCACAGACTACAACTCCCAGAAGTCAATGCAGCTCTGTGTAATGGCTGCCAGCCAACTGCTTTCACTACCTGTGTGCATGCTTACAATGCTGCTCACACACACTGTACATGTCTTTTCTTTCAGACTATCCTTCCTCCAGCAATAAATCATGCTGTGCTCTGAATAGCAAAAGTCAGTGATTCGATCTTCAGCAGAAAAACAGCAGCTATGTGCTCACTTGTAACTAAGAATCTTCACTGCTTTTCTCTGACAGCTCACAAGCTCCTCACACAGGGAAGGGGAGGTGTGGCTGTACAGCCAGAGCTCTAGACCAAACAGAAATCAGGTGGTGTTGTCCTGAAGGGTGGGGGCTAGTCTCAGTGAGGGGTTTACACCAAGTCAAGGTGGATTTGAGAATTACATTTTTCTCTTATTTCCTACATGTAAGTGACCGCTGAAAGAGGGAAACTGCTGTATATAGCTAATGAATGATATTTAGACAAATACATAGGTTGGTGAGAGGGAAAGGATGGGCTATGGGTTTAGTTCCCCAGAGTACCCCTTTAAGTGGTAATAACTTTGGAATGCTTTCACTGATCAAAGAGATTATGTGACAGTTTTCTTTTCCGTGCCATATTGTACTTTATATTAGTGGTAAATTGTTGTTGATACATGGAGCTGGTTTTGTGAAAAATTCAAAAATATTGTGGAAAATTGTGTGTTAAAAAATTTTATCTTTACTTTGTGTGTTGGTACCCAATTTATATTGCTTTTAATTTTTTTTCGCAACAATTCCTTGTTTTCCCCTTTTTTGTGTTGCCCTGTTCTGTCAGCCATAACTCCTTTTTATTTTTTTTTTTATCCAACCCCATTGTGTGAGGGCTTATTTTTTTGTAGGGCGAGCTGTACTTTTTATTGGTACCATTTGTGCGACACATACTACCTCTTCATACACGGTACCTCTTTATTCCACTGTTTTAAAGGCAGGGTGACCAAAATTAGCAACTATATATATATATATATATTTTTTTTTTTTTTGCCGTTTCATCATTTCAAAGTTGTTTCAAATGTGGCAATACATATAGTTTTTTTTTATGATAATATAGGGCTTTATTGGGAAAAGGGGCATTTTTATTTTCTACACTTTCTATATTGAAAAATGTTTTATTTTATTACTTACTTTTCTGCTGTTATATTATGCTGCAGTACATCTGTACTGCAGCATAGCATAATTGTCAGTATTAGGGTTCATTCACACCACGTTTTTGCAATACAGTTCCCATATAAGTTTTCTATGTGAAAACCATATGGAATCGTATTGAAACCCGTATGCATTGAAATCCATTGAAAACTGTATGCCAACCATGGCAACCGTCGGGACACGATGCGATGCGATGGCATTGCAGGGTCACACAGGGATTGACAGGGGGACAGGGGGAGCCCATCCCCCTGTCAATCCTATAGCTGCATTTGTCAATACTGACCGGGGCATCTATGGGCTTAAAACTGCCAAGAATGGGCAATCTCAGTCTTGGCAGTCATGGTGGGATCCAGGCTGTGACTGATAGCCCAACAGAGGGAGAAATAGATGCATACTATCCAAGGACGTACCCATACATCCTATAGCGGAAAGGGGTTAACATTGTGTTGTGCTCCATAGGAAAGTTTGTGTTCAGTTCCATTAAACAAGCACTTCAGTAAAAATTAACTTATCCCCTATCCACATGGTCTAGAGCTGTACTCGGGCCTGATGCCCTATAGCTGTACTTGGGTCCTTTTGGCATTCCCATAAAAATGAATGAAGCGCGTGCTGGCTGCAGCACTCACTCCTCACTGAGCGCTGGGTCCCGTCCCAGTGGATAGGGGATAAGTTAATTTTTTAGACATTGCTAGAGATCTCCTTTAAAGGGGTACTTTTAATTTTTATTTAAATGAACTGGTGCCAGAAAGTTAAACAGATTTGTCAATTACTTCTATTATAAAATCTCAATCCTTCCAGTAATTTTCAGCTGCTGTTATGATCCACAGGAAGTTCTTTTCCTTTTGAATTTCCTTTCTGTCTTACCACAGTGCTCTCTGCTGACACCTCTGTCCATTTTAGGAACTGTCCAGAGCAGGATAGGTTTTCTATGGGGATTTGCTCCTATTCTGGACAGTTCCTAAAATGGACAGAGGTGTCAGCAGAGAGCACTGTGGTCAGACAGAAAGGAAATTCAAAAAAGAAAAGAACTTCCTGTGGATCATAACAGCAGCTGATAAGTACTGGAAGGATTAAGATTTTTTAATAGAAATAATTTACAAATCTGTTTAACTTTCTGGCACCAGTTCATAAAAAAAAAAAAAAATTTTTTCCAGTGGAGTATCTCTTTAACCCCTTAAGGACTCAGCCCATTTTGGCCTTAAGGACTCAGACAATTACATTTTTACGTTTTCATTTTTTCCTCCTCGCCTTCTAAAAATCATAACTCTTTTATATTTTCATCCACAGACTAGTATGAGGGCTTGTTTTTTGCGCGACCAGTTGTCCTTTGTAATGACATCACTCATTATATCATAAAATGTATGGCGCAACCAAAAAACACTATTTTTGTGGGAAATTAAAACGAAAAACGCAATTTTGCTAATTTTGGAAGGTTTTGTTTTCACGCCGTACAATTTATGGTAAAAATGACATGTGTTCTTTATTCTGAGGGTCAATACGATTAAAATGATACCCATGATTATATACTTTTATATTATTGTTGCGCTTAAAAAAATCACAAATTTTTTAACCAAATTAGTACGTTTATAATCCCTTTATTTTGATGACCTCTAACTTTTTAATTTTTCTGTATAAGTGGCGGTATGGGGGCTCATTTTTTGCGCCATGATCTGTACTTTTTTTTGATACCACATTTGCATATAAAAAACTTTTAATACATTTTTTATAATTTTTTTTTAAATAAAATGTATTAAAAAAGTAGGAATTTTGGACTTTTTTTTTTTTTTCGTTCACGCCGTTCACCGTACGGGATCATTAACATTTTATTTTAATAGTTCGGACATTTACGCACGCGGGGATACCAAATATGTCTATAAAAAATGTTTTTTACGCTTTTTGGGGGTAAAATAGGAAAAAACGGACGTTTTACTTTTTTATTGGGGGAGGGGATTTTTGACTTTTTTTTTACTTTTACTTTTACATTTTTTTTTTACACTTGAATAGTCCCCATAGGGGACTATTCATAGCAATACCATGATTGCTAATACTGATCTGTTCTATGTATAGGACATAGAACAGATCAGTATTATCGGTCATCTCCTGCTCTGGTCTGCTCGATCACAGACCAGAGCAGGAGACGCCGGGAGCCGCACGGAGGAAGGTGAGGGGACCTCCGTGCGGCGTTATGAATGATCGGATCCCCGCAGATGCCGGGATCTGTATTGATCCCGGCACCTGAGGGCTTAATGGCGGACGCCCGCGAGATCGCGGGCGTCGGCCATTGCCGGCGGGTCCCTGGCTGCGATCAGCAGCCGGGATCAGCCGCGCATGACACGGGCAACGCTCCGATGCCCGCGGTTATGCTTAGGACGTAAATGTACGTCCTGGTGCGTTAAGTACCACCTCACCAGGACGTACATTTACGTCCTGCGTCCTTAAGGGGTTAAATGGGCACTCTCATTAAAACAAATTTTTGCTATTGCACTCCTTATGGAAAATAAAAAATATTTGTAATATACTTTGGTTAAAAAAAAAGAAGTTTGCTATGTTTTATTTGTGCTTAAAAAAGCTCAAGAGCACATTTTCCCCCATCTTATACACAGACTTAGGACCGAAGCCCAAACACAGGAAGTGCAGCCTGGAGTGCTGAGGGGGGGGGGGGGGGGTGTCCAACCAACAGCATATGACAGTTAAGTGTGAGAGGAGCTATGATTGGATGAGGTGGACACACCCCCCTCAGCACTCCAGGCTGCACTTCCTGGGTTTGGGCTTCGGTCCTAAGTCTATGTATAAGATGGGGGAAATGTGCTCTTGAGCTTTTTTAAGCACAAATAAAGCATAGAAAACTAAATTTTTTAAAACAAAGTATATTAGAAATATTTTTTTTTTACCATAAGGAGTGCAATAGCAAAAATAAATTTTAATGAGAGTTACCCTTTAAGCTTTCAGCCCATGAATGTTATATAGACGTTTTTCCCTAGATCCCGATACATTTTATTTCCATGTTGCACAATTTACCGTATTTTTCGTCCTATAGGACGCACCGGCGTATAAGACGCACCCAATTTTTAGGGGCAAAATCTAAAAAAATAAAGATTTTGAACCCAATAGTGGTCTTCAACCTGCGGACCTCCAGATGTTGCAAAACTACAACTCCCAGCATGCCCGGACAGCCGTTGGCTGTCCGGGCATGCTGGGAGTTGTAGTTTTGCAACATCTGGAGGTCCGCAGATTGAAGACCACTGCATAGCAGGTAATACTCACGTGTCCCCGCCGCTCTGGACCCGTCACCGCTGCCCTGGATGTCGCTCCATCGCTGTCGCCGTGTCCCCGTCGCTCTGAAACGTCGCTGCTGCCGGCCAGGTATCCTCGCTCTCCGTCGCTGCCATCACGTCGTTACGCACGTACGCGACGACGTGATGACGAGGAAGGAGAGTGCCGGCCATACAGGGGAGAAGACACCGAGGAGGCAGGTAAGGCCCCCCCCCCCCGGTGTCCTGTAAGCACTAACCCAGCTATTCAGTCGGGCTGTTCGGGACCGCCGCGGTGAAATCGCGGCGGTCCCGAACAGCCCGACTGAACAGCCGGGTTAGTGTCACTTTCCCTTCAGACGCGGCGGTCAGCTTTGATCGCCGCGTCTGAAGGGTTAATACAGGACATCACCGCGATCGGTGATGTCCTGTATTAGCCGCGGGTCCCGGCCGTTGATGGCCACAGGGACCGCCGCGATAGGGGAGTATTCGCCGTATAAGACGCACCGACTTTTTCCCCCCAGTTTTGGGGAAGAAAAAGTGCGTCTTATATGGCGAAAAATACGGTAGTTTGCGCTACAATTTGTTTCTCCTACTGAATCCGTCTTCTCCCTTACATTCTATAAAGTCGGAGGCTTCGGAGTTAGATTTAATGTAACTGAATGTTTCATATCCCTTCCTAAGCATTTTCTGAGGAATATTATTGATTTTTCATATTTATTCGTCTATTTTGTGTTGATTCGTCCCCACGGAATGGACTCTTGTGTTTTGTTTTTTTCAGCCTTGTTGGCGCAGATGATACGGGTCCGGCTTGTTTTTAGTATCTTTTCAAAGTGCTTTGTTCTTTGCTGCGTCAGGGCTAGGCAATTCCTGATGGCGACACCTTCTTGCTGCACTATTAAGCACATTAGTGGAATGGTTATGACCTTTAAAAACGCTCTATCTAGTCTGATGGAGTGCAATTTGAAACTCCTGATCATTCTTTTTTATCTTGACAAGGACATGGACTAGATGGTGTGTAACTATTATAGGGGGGGGTCACTGTACCTGTAGTATTGGGCATAGACTCATTCAGTAACTGTTCTACCCAGATTGGACAACCCCTCTATTCTTGCTGGTTCTCCCACTAGTTAGAAATAGTAGAATAAGCTGAATTAGGCTATGTTCATATGGCAGAATTTCCGCATGTAATTCCGCATTTTAATTTTGCAGGAATTTCTAGCCAATAAACTCCAATTCACACTGCAGAGAACTTTCCATAGCTTAAATTTCGCATTTCATCACACTCCGCAAAAACAAGTCTCGTCTTTTTGTGAAATTCGGTTGCAGAATCCCATTAAAGTCAATAGGGCTTGAATTTCTGTGCAAAATGCAGAATTGATGCGGAATGTATGCAGAATTTGCACAGAATTTACCTCTTGAAGGCCAGGTTCACATGGTAGAATTTCTGCACTGAATTCTGCATGAATATTTTGCAGGAATTTTATAGTCAATTCACTTCAATGAAATTCCTACAGCGGAAAATCTGCAGCAGTAATTCTTCTGTGTGAATGGGACAGTGGAATCCCATTGAAGTGTATTGGCAGAATTTCTGCCAATTGAATGCGGCCAAATTAAGTAAAGGCCATATTTTAAGGCTGTGTTTACATGGGGGAATGTCCGCATGGAAAATTTCCATGCTGACATTCCCTGACAGCGGAGCACAGGCAGAACATGCAGACACTAGGACAGCTCGGAAATGTGCCGTCTCATAGACGGCAATGCGTTTCCGTGCGGACTCTGCAGAAAGAATAGACATGTCTATTCTTTCTGCGGACACCAGAATTTAAATGTCCGCACTAGATGTTTCCAACACATGAAATTCTGCTATGGGCACAGTGCAGTAGAATCCCATTGAAATCAATGGGGCTCTGCTGCTGCAGAATCTTTCATCGTTGTGCACGAATTCCGCAAATAAAATAGATGCGGAATTCCAACCAAATTAATGTGAACGCGGAATTCAAGAATCCATGCGGAAATATAGCTGTGTGAACATAGCCTTACTAGGTTACTAGATCAATGGGCAATTAAAGGATTTCCTTAGATGCAATGGATTCCCAGTAATAGATGACACTTTTTTGCAGGATCTCTCCTGTGCATCTCAGAGGGGTTCCTTGTTCACACGGCGAAAGCGGACAAAAAAATTCCACTCGGAAATTCTGTTGCAGCAGAGTCCCAATGGGATTTTGCTGGATCGCGCACATAGTGGAAACATCTGCCACGAAAATTCAGATTCCAGCCTCCACAGAATCCGCTTGGAAATGCATTGTTGTCTATGGAGATGGCGCATTTTGGAGCAGTCCTAGCACCAGCCAGTGCCCGTGGAAGATTGAAAATGTTCCACAGTGGATTTGCCAGAATCCAGTTTCTTAGGTCCACAGTTAGAAGACCACTGCCCTATGTAGTACTAGGTCAGTGTTTCCCAACCAGGGTGCCTCCCGCTGTTGCAAAACTACAACTCCCGGCATGCCCGGACAGCCAACGGCTGTCCGGGCATGCTGGGAGTTGTAGTTTTGCAACAGCGGGAGGCACCCTGGTTGGGATACACTGTACTAGGTAAACGAACATGGCAAATCCTTTAGTCCTCACATGGCCCACGGCTTCCTCTCAGCACCTCACAATCGTGCCGTAAGTAAAAGTTAGACAATTGCAGGCCAGAGATTTTCTGTTTTTTTTTAACCACCTAAATGCCATAGTCACTACTGCCGGTACCATCTAAGGGGTTAAATGGCTAAAATCGGTAAACTCTGATCTCTGCTTTAGCCAGCGGGAGTCGGCTGTAAGGGTATCTTCATACAATGAGGATCAGCTGCAGAAACCTCACCTGCCGTGTATGGAGCAGCTCCAGAGCCCAAACCAAATGACGTAATAGTATCTTAAATGTCTGTAAAGGGGTTATCCAGGAAAAAACTTTTATATATATATATATATATATATATATATATATATATATATATATATATAAATCAACTGGCTCCAGAAAGTTAAACAGATTTGTAAATTACTTCTATTAAAAAATCTTAACCCTTTCAGTACTTAGGAGCTTCTGAAGTTAAGGATGTTCTTTTCTGTCTAAGTGCTCTCTGATGACACGTGTCTCGGGAAACGCCAAATCCCCATAGCAAACCTCTTCTAAACTGGGCAGTTCCTGAGACACATGTCATCAGAGAGCACTGAGACAGAAAAGAACAACCTTAACTTCAGAAGCTCATAAGTACTGAAAGGATTAAGATTTTTTAATAGAAGTAATTTACAAATCTGTTTAACTTTCTGGAGCCAGTTGATATATATATATATATAAAAAAAAAAGTTTTTCCTGGATAACCCCTTTAAATATATACGCACCTTTAAGTTACGTCATGATGCCTGTAATGCAACAGCTGGCACAGATGTATTAAATGGAGATTAGATTGTCGCTTCTGCCGCGACTCTTATGTTATAGCACTTGTAATACTTTTATTATTATGATTATTAGAATTCTCATCACTGTTATTAATCCCGACAAGGGCTTGTGTTACATGACTGTCAATGACCGTGGGACTCTCTATTATAAGACCTTCCTGATGCTGCCTGTTCTGTTATCTACTATATAGAGATGTTGAAAAAGAGAGAAAAAAATAAAAAATAAAAAACTGGCAATATAATCCTGGCCATTTTTCTACAAGAGTTTCCGAACTGGTATTTAGTGGGTATAATTCCTTCATATGCACCATTAATTTTTCTTTATCGCTGTCCTGATGGCCGTTAGACTTTTTCTCCTTTTGTTAATGTCTTTTCCCATTTGGTTTTTTACAATTAGCAAAATGCTATTTTTTTTTTGTTGCGAAGTCCAATTTCAGTGGGAGATAGGGCTGCGCGCTAAAGTGATTCTAATGGATGATGAGGAAGACGAGAAAATAACTATGCTTCCAGGCCATGAGAACATAAAGCTCTGCTGAGCACCGCTACGATCCTGAACTTGTTTGGACGATAAGGCTCATATAAAGTAGAACTCTGGTGGAAGAATGATGCACCTATTAGGGTGCTGACTGATCATGGCATCTAAGGGGGTTAAAGGGATACTCCACCCCCTAGATATCTTATTCCTTATCCACCGCGGCGTACTGAACACAGAAGCTTGGAGCTTCCATATTTGTGACGTCACGCTACACCCCCTCGATAGAGGGGGCGCAACGTCTGTGGTCACCAGTCATTGGCAGGGGGCACAATTCGCTCTGTGCACCGGATGACTGGGGTGCCATGCCTGAGATCGTGGGTGGTCCCAGCGGCAGGATCCCCACAATAAGACATCTTTTTCCCTACTTTGGATAGGGGGATACAATGTTTAAGGGCGGAGTACCCCTTTAAATAGATGGAATGAGAGTCTCTGATCTTCGCTGCTGTCAGCTGTAAGGGTATGTTCATACAATGAGGATCAGTTGCAAAGGGCAGAGAGGGAAGAAGCTCGATAACAGGAGAAAGAAGTATTTTTTGTCTAATAAGAGATATTACAACGTTTTCCTACAATCGCGATGTAACAGATAAACCACGTGCAAAGCCACTTGGCCATTTATCAGTCCACAGAAAACCGCCCCAAAGAGCCAGTCCGTGTGTTCCTCAACAGAATTATGGATGCATCTTGGCCACCGGGATCACGCAAAGTGAAACCATACCCTCAAGGAGAAGACTAACTGAACGAAAGCAGTTAAAGGGGTTGTCCATGGCTGTTTCCTGCTTTATTTGATATTGGGTATGAGAGATGCAACTGCACACTGGGGGGTCGGGTTCCTCAGGGAATGTCTCATTACGATACCTAAACGTTACGATACCCATGAACGATACTCTCTGTTGAACAGTGACCGTACTGACCTGACTGCTTTATGTACCGTTGCGTCTCTCCTCACCTGTGTCATATCAGGGAGGAGAGTATACCAAGACAATCCCCTTAAAGGGGTACTCTGCCGCACACATCTTATCCCCTATCCTATCTTATCTCCTATGAAGCTTCCACGTCCGGGACGTCACGCCACACCCCCTCCATTTAGGTCTATGGGAGTGGTCGTGACGTCTAGTACAGAGCCCTCATGTCTCCTCCCATAGACTTGAATGGAGGGGGCGTGGCAGCCTGCATCGCAAGTCATCGGGCTCGGAGTGGAGTTCGCTACCTGACCCGAATGACAGGGGTGCCAGCCCGGAGATTGCAGGAGACCCCCACGATCTAACATCTTATCCCCTATCCTTTGCATAGGGGATAAGATGTGTGCGGCGGAGTACCCCCTTTAAGTTTTAAAGGCTCGACCGGTGTAAATCGTTGCGACCATACGTTGTGTGTCCTGTTGATGAATATACTAATAGAAAGCAAAAAAAGAGAATTGTAGACCGCAACCACTACTATACGATAGTACTCATTTTCCCCCTTTTTTTCTGATCGATTTCTAATACACCGCAAAATTGCCCTTAAGGGCAACTCACCTGTAAAATGTGGTTCCGATCGGACAAAATCTTCTGTCTCCACTACAAGCTTCATGTTTTACATGGTAAATGTGCCATGAATTGTGGAGAAAATTGTTCCTATCAGCTCCTCGTCTTCATGATGTAGTGTATGATGAGGCCCAGAACCCTTCAAGTGGAGGTCGCTGCTTTTTGGGTTCCTCCCAAGCCCTACCCAACCAACCAACCATATGTATAGCTTGTGCGAACTAATCTGAGTCGTCTTCAGCAGGAAAAATGGTTACAAATTGACCCTTAGGCTAGATTTACATTATGGAATCTCTGGACGGAAAAATTCTGTCTGGAGATTCTGAGGGTGGCCAGCGAGACTGACTCAGGACCGTGCAGAAAATGCTGTCCCCATAGACGGCAATACATTTCAGGCGTATTCTGCCAAAGATAATTCTTTGGGTGGCAGAAAGTCTGCGGCTGAAATATCATAGTATGCACTGTGCAGGCGAATCCCATTGCCAGCAATGAGATTCTGCTGCACCTGAATTTCCGAGTGGAATTCCACTCAGAAATTTAGTAGTGTAAACCAGCCCTATTGTCTAATGGGCAAGGCCCATCTGGATAAGAGAATAGATAGAATTTGACGATGAATCTTGCTGACATCGTCACGCCCCGCCCCCTCAATGCAAGTCTATGAGAGGGGGCATGACAGCTGTCACGCCCCCTCCCATAGACTTGCATTGAGGGGGGAGGGCGTGACATCATGAGTGGGCGGGGCTGTGACATCACAAGCTCCTGATGCCGGCTCCAGCATTTGGAACAGTTTGTTCCAAATGCTGAGCAGCGGAGTACCCCTTTAATGAATGCCCTCCCTGGCACTTTTATCAGGCAGGGAAAGCTTGTCTATGAGTTGTTTGTGTGGATACGGACAATGTAACACAACTCAATACATGTTAACTTTTTTGCAATCGTTGTTCATTTATCAGACTGCACATTTTTAAATTGTTGCTAAATTTTGACGCGCACACTCAAATTTTATCGCAATCTCACCTCAGCCAGGACCTCACTT
This sequence comes from Hyla sarda, assembly GCF_029499605.1. NCBI lineage: Eukaryota > Metazoa > Chordata > Amphibia > Anura > Hylidae > Hyla > Hyla sarda. The sequence goes on along the minus strand of NC_079198.1, from coordinate 124,921,317 downwards.
GTCTACATCTAAGCTACTTCGCTATTTATGAAGAACGTACACCTCTCTGATAAATTTGGGGAAGGTACACATGATGTACGCCCAGGAAAACTGGGGGTAAAAAGATAAATTTCCCCCTGATTTTTAGAACAAACAACTCGTTTTGAATCTCAATCAAAGTCTTCCTTTGCCTGACGAAGAATCTGATTCCGATATAAAACGCATTGTTTGTGGAAGAAGTAAACTATAAGTATCCGTATCCTTAGCCAAATTATTATTCGGTTTTCTGGTTAGGTCTTCATCTCCACTACTGGTGATAAATGTATGGTGCATTCTGCAGAGGGATAATTTGTAGCTTCTGGGCCCCAATGCAAAATCGGGGGCCCCATGTGCCATTTATATTATTGATATAAAAAAAACAACGACCTCCAGACCAGTGGATAGTAGGGTGCTGAGGGACCAGGCAACAGTTGAAGCAATCAGCTTTATTCCCAACATGCAAACGCGTTTCGCGCACTAGCGCGAAACGCGTTGCATGTTGGGAATAAAGCTGATTGCTTCAACTGTTGCCTGGTCCCTCAGCGCCCTACTATTAGAGATGAGCGAATTTACAGTAAATTCGATTCGTCACAAACATCTCGGCTCGGCAGTTGATGACTTTTCCTGCATAAATTAGTTCAGCTTTCAGGTGCTCCCGTGGGCTGGAAAAGGTGGATACAGTCCTAGGAGACTCTTTCCTAGGACTGTATCCACCTTTTCCAGCCCACCGGAGCACCTGAAGGCTGAACTAATTTACGCAGGAAAAAGCATCAACTGCCGAGCCGAGAAGTTCGCGACGAATCAAATTTACTGTAAGTTCGCTCATCTTTACCTACTATCCACTGGTCTGGAGGTCATTGTTTTTTTTTATATTGCTTTTATTGTGGAGTGGCAGCAGAGGGATCTGCTTCATGCTATCATCCAAGTTGTGCTGGCATTTGCACAACTTACATTGGTAAGTGCTCTATTATCACTAGCGTTTCCACATATGTTATTTATTGCACCATGGAGAGCTCCTTTTTGTCTTTTTTGTAGTACGTTTGGATTTATATTATTGGTCTCTTTTGGGGCCGATAGGCCTTGGTGTGACTGCTACCTCTGCACCCCTTTAGTTATGGTGCTATCAGGTTTTACCGCTCTTCTGATTTCAGGAGGAATGTGTATTAGGGATTTACAGGTTAGGAATAATGAAGCTGCCGACCTTGCAGATGATGTCGGTGTTGGAGTTGATCACTAATGACGCTTCGCTTCTTTTCTTGCAGATGACCTGAGTTTTAAGAGACAAGGTCATGTGGTCCCCCAGTCATCGCTGAGCACAGTAAGTTAATGGTTGTCGTTTTACTGATTACCAGTTGTAGCAATGTCCTTTTGTGATGTATTTTGTAAGTTTCTTTAATAATGAAAATTTGGTGGCACACCTATTGATCTTGTGGCTTCAACACTCAGTACTATTACCTGTTATTATTCTTGTGATGCCATAGACTTGTCCTACCAAAAAAAATCTTATCACCTACAACTACCCATTTCCCCCACATCTATAGCATAATATATTTTAAAGGGGTTCTCCACCATAAAGTGACTTTAGTACTTACCTGCCAGACAGTAGTGGACATGCTTAGAAAAGATAGGTGCTTGTCTATAATCTGCACCACACTGCTTAAAGCGTACCTCTCATCAAAAAAACTTTTGATATATTATAGATTAATGTATGCAGAATAACTTCACAATTGCATGTTATTAAATAATATGCTTCTTTCTATTTAATTTTCCACTTTGAAGAAATGACCACTAGGGGTCTCCCTACCAGTCCTGGCAGCAAGCATTTCAGACTCATGCTGGAGTCCTAAACACTACGAGCTGTCAGTCTGCTTTGTTCACAAAGGAGAACACTCAGAGCTGCCAGCCTGCTTTGTTCACAGCCTGTTTGGCTGTGAACAAAGCAGGCTGGCAGCTCTGAGTGTTTAGGACTCCAGCATGAGTCAGAAATGCTTGCTGACAGGACTGATCGGGAAAAATACAATAGAAAGAAGCATATTTTTCATTAACATGCTATTGGAAAGTTATTCAACATTCATTCATCTAAAATATATCAAAAGTTTATTTGATGAGAGGTACCCTTTAAAGGACATCTGCAGCGTTACAAACACTTATCCCCTATCCTCAAGATAGGGGATAAGTGTTTGATCGCGGGGGGGTCCGAACGCTGGGACCCCATGTGATCTCCTGTACGGGGCCGCGGCTGTCCCGTGCAGGGGGCGTGCCAGCCGCAGCATGACGTTGCTGCCGGGACGCCTCCTCCATACATCTCTATGGGAGAGGCGTGGAGGCAGCGTTCGTGCCTCCCCGTCTCCCCCATAGAACTGTATGGGGACGGGGAGGAGACGGGGCATCACCGTCGACCTCTAGGTTGACGCTACGCGCCTTAGCGCTCACATGAGTGCTTATGGTGGCGCCCCGTTAGGGAGATCGTGGGGGGTCCCAGCAGTCGGACACCCCACAATCAAACACTTATCCCCTATCCTGTGAATAGAGGATAAGTGTCATACCGCTGCAGTTGTCCTTTAAGCCAGGTCTATTTACAAAAAGGCTAACCAATCAGGAATTCTACTTTAAACTAGCACTTGCTCTCCTGATCAGCCAGTCCAGAGTCATAGGTCGGCTGTGAGATGGTTACAAAGAGGAGAAGACGGAATAGCAGGATTTATTCTGTTATTCATAAAAATACTATGTTACTTATACCATGATGCTGGGAATGTGTTTTTATACTATGGTATAAACTAAATACTAGGGGGATGGAAAGTGCAGATAACACAGGAGAGTCACATCTCCCACGCCGATCCATCCTGGACTCTTGGGGTTTATTAGTGTATTCAGAATCTGATGATGCATAAGGAAGAATTATTATTTTTTGTTCTTTTGATGTAGCATTTGCCTTTTGTTATGTGTGTGAATCTGGATTGTGCAGGATCCTATAAACCTGTGTTGGACCATGTTCATGACTATCTAACGTTTTTGTTTGCTGATAAAGTGCAGCTATTGTTGAGGTTCTTGTGTGCCTTGTGCTTACCTGTTTTAACTGCTGTGGCAGGCATGGATTTGTAACCATATTGGTTTGCGATTCCATCACTCATATCATTTCTTATGCTGCCTACATTCCCCATAAATGTCCTGGCATTGCAGAGAGAAGGGGTGAAGTCTTGTTACTGCACCTGGTCATCTAATTAAGCTGCTGGTGCAGGAGGTCACCCAGGTGAACTGATAAGACTCATAAGCAGGTTGAGGTCAGTTCACATTATATGCAGTTTTGGTGCGTTATCTTATCCAGGTGGGGATTTTAGAGAAATGTTGCCATGAGGCAAAAGTGAGTTAACCTATAATTACGGTACAAATGAGATGTTTATAAAGATTTGAAGTCTTTATGCAGGAGTTGAAATTTTACAACATTTTGGCTTTTTTTGCTCTGATTTTCCAAAATTGAGGTAACAATAACACCTTTTTTTTACAACTGTAAAATAGCAAAATTTTTCCAGCGATTATGGAAAAATGACAGCACTAAAAACAACTGAAAAACCAGCAAAAGCTACAATGTGTAAACTCAGCCTCAGTGGAGATAAAACTTTTTATATCCTGTTCAATAGAGAGCATCAGCAGTATACAGATAGAGCTGGGAGGGGAGATATATAACTACTATATATATCCTAATACCATAGAGATAGCAGCAGTAGTATAAAGATAGAGCTGGGAGAGGAGGTGTTTAACTATAATATATTCTGATCCCATTGAGATAGCAGCAGTATACGAATAGAGCTGGAGGGAAGTTGTATAACTACTATATATCCTGATCCATAGACATAGCAGCAGTATACAGATAAAGCTCGAGGCGTGGTATATAACTACTATAGGGGAGATTCATCAAAACCTGTCCAGAGGAAAAGTTGCTGAATTGCCCATAGCAACCAATCAAATCGCTGCTTTCATTTTTCAGAGGCCTTTTCAAAAGTGAAAGAAGCTATTTTTTTCCCCTCCAGTTCTTCTTCTTCTTCAATGGGCAGGTTATTTGTTTATTTCCAAATATTTATTTACTCTTAGAGAAGTACTTCAGGATCTGAAAACATATCCCCTATCCTGAGGACCAGTGGTCAGACCCCCGCAATCTCCTGTACGGGTCCCTGGCAGTCCGCAGATAGGGGGCGCGTCGACCACTGCACAAAGTGGCGGCTGACACGCCCCCTCAATACATTTGATGCATTCGGCAATCTCCGGCTCTGCCATAGTGCTACATTGTGGGGGTATGTCGGTAGCTGATTTGTGCGGTAGTTGACACCCCCCCCCCCCCTTCTGCGGACGGCCGGGGGCCCTGTGGCCAGACCCCTCGTGATCTGAGACTTATCCCCTATCCTTAGGATAAGGGATAGGTTTTTAGATCCTGGAGTGCTCCTTTTAAGTTTTCTTCTATTAACTTTTCTTTAGTTTCGGTGACATAACATTTGTCTGAAATCCCTGGCTGTCTCCTGGAAAGATGTGAACCCATGAGTAACATTTACACCCACACATAATGTAGTGATACTTTGTATCCAGATTTCTGTCACTTTAGTATCCTGACTGTGTGGGTGGTCTGTACAGCTGGAACTCTGAAGATGAGATCTTCTTTACTAACAGACGGAGGTTTTCAGAATTCTTTAATTATTTGTTTTGCAGAAAGTGACATCACATGAGTCTCCTGAGGATCTATCATGGGGTCTGTCTGGTACGAAACCATTGTGGAGTTATATTGACTTTATTAGGACAGACTAAACATTGATATTAGAGGAAATGTCTCATACTTAAAATGACAGAAAAACTTATCCCCTATCTGCAGAATACTGTTGCCTATGAATATTCGCAATGCAAATTTTATTCGCAAATATCGCATATTCTCGAATATTCGCGAATATAGAACTATATATTCGCAATTACGAATATTCGGGTTTTTTGGTTTTTTTTTTTTCACAGTACACATCACAGTGATCATCCCTCTCTGCTTCCAGCCTGTGTGGTGTAAAGAAGACTCTACTACTACTGTGTGAAACTGGCGTACGAATGTTCACATATGATCATTTTCGCATATGCTAATTTTTCGCATGTGCGAAAATAAACGCGAATATTACGAATATGCGAAATTAGCGAATATATGATGAATATTCATCCATATATTCGCGAAATATCGCGAATTCGAATATGGCCTATGCCGCTCAACACTACTGCAGAATAGGGGATAAGTTTTAGATCGAGAGTTGTTGGACCGCTGGGGCCCCACGTGATCTCCTGTAGAGCTCTTCCCGGGAGCGGCACATCACCACCCCTGCCCGAAGTGGGGGTCGCCATGCCCCCTCCATATATCTCTATTGGAGAGCTGTTTGGCTATCTTAAGGCTCTCCCATAGAAATATATGAAGGGGAAGTGGCAGCCTCCTCTTCGGGTGGGGGCCATGACGTGCCACTCATGGGGAGAACCAGGGCTCTATACAGGAGATCGCGGGGGGTAGGGTCCATCGGTCGGATCCTCCGCGATCTAAAACTTATCCCCTATTCTCCGGATAAGTTTTTCTTGTAATTTTAAGTATAAGACATCTCCTTTAATCTCCCATGCAGTATGGATGTCTATAGAGCTATCGGTGTAATACCTGTGAAGTTTTTGTCATCGATCTAAGGCTATGTTCACTGGCGGAATTCTGCAGGAATATTCTGCTCAGAAAATTCGCTTCAGTAGAGTCCTATTGTTTTTAATGGAATTCTGCGGCACTGTGCCCACGATTCCGGCATTCGCAGATCGAATAGTCCGGTCTATTCTTCTTGCTAATTCTGCTTGGACATACATTGCATTCTATGAGGCGGCCCATTTCCGACCCATCATATTTCGTAATTTTTTTCACACTGAAATATAAGTTTTTCAATTCAGCTTCTTACGACTACATATTAAATTAAATAAAAAAATAAAAATGACATTTTATTACATAAAATATTTACGGTAAATAAGATTTTCTTGGGGTAGTGGAAACTTAGGTATAAATGTACAGTATAATATAGGGGTTTCCAAACTGTGGCCCTCTAGATAAGGCAAAACTACAACTCCCAGCATGCCGTGACAGCCGTTGGCTGTCCGGGCATGCCGGGAGTTGTAGTTTTGCCACATCTAGACAAAGTAGGTCAAGAAGACCAATTGTGGTGGCCCAGTACGGGAGGTGTTACCCCGTTCCCTTGTTGCCCTGTCAGGCAGCCTCCTGCAGTGTCCCCTGGGCCTCCTGCACTTGTTCCCCCATGTACATATGTTTCACCCATTTGTTGTATTATAAAATGTGCAAAGAGGTGTTATAACTTTAAGAAGGTTGTCATGTGATTTGTCATGTGATTGTTACCCTGGAGGTACCAGTGACCAGATGACCCAAGGGTAGCCTATGGGCTCCCAGATAGTCTCCCCCATATAAGCCCTGGGAGGATCTAGCTCGCTCTCTTTCCTTGCTCTCTTGCTTCCTGCTGAGGTCCAGTGCAGTCTAGTCTAGGTGTATACCCAGAGTCATAGGATAATAGACCTTTTTGTATTGTAATAAATTGTTATAATTTATGATTATTTCTTTGATATGTAGTTTCTTTTTGCTATTATTATTTGCATTTGTGTAATATATTTCTGTTTATTTCTAAAGAATCTTTACATCTTTTATTGTATTGTAAGTATTGTAAAGGGTTAATCAATACGGCTATATAACCTGTGTGATTACCCTACCTGACATGCCTGATGAAGCTGCGCATGCGCAGCGAAACGCGTTGCATCTATGCTGAATAAACCCATCTGGTTATTTTACCTGCTGCTCTCCTGCAATTTATCGTCCAGGCGCCTACACTAGTCCTGTTTTTCTCGGTCACTCTTTGGTCCGTAGGAGACCTCAAGTCCAGTCTGCAGTCACAAGCAGCTACAAGTAAGCCACAGTCTCAGTATTGTCAGTCATCAGTCAAGTCAGTCACAGTCATCATTTGTGGAGTCAACGTGGCATGCATTAAATTGACCCCATCTACTACAAGTCCCAGCAAACCTTTAAGGTCTCTGAGTCACTGGTCACCTCCTTGGGCCCTGGTTGAACTGTAGAGACTTTACCAACTGTCTACCCTCAGTAAAGCTACCGTTGTCCGTAACTTGGCATTGGAGTCTTTATTGCCCCCGTGCTTAGCCCAGGATCCGGCGATATACCTTCGGGTGGTATTGAGGATAAACCACACCCTGGCGTCACGAATACAAGGGGTTAATGCCATCTGCCCTTTGCATCACACCCTCTACCACACAATAGTAAAGACAGTTCTGCTTGAAAAACAGACAATTGAGGGTAGAAAAAGAGCACATGACCCCTTCAGGATTTCTAGAGAGAGTGAATAGATGAACGACTGAGCATGTATACTGCTATTTCATTCACTTAGTGAATAAAGAACCTTTGCTTTTGTGATCCGTGGGGGTCCCAGCATTTTAACCCCTTTAGATCAGATACTTATCACCTATCTGATGCATGGGAGATAAGTTATAATCTTGGCATAACCCCGTAAGAATGCAACGATTTAAATGTTTGCATTCTAATAACCATAACGCTTTAAAGGAGAAATCCGGCAAAAATAAACATATCCCCTAACCACAGGATAGAGGATAAGTAGCTGATCCCAGTGCCTGACCCCCTGCGACCACCTAGTGCTCAGTGAGGAGTGCGTGCTCCAGAAGCGGCACATGCTCCATTCATTTCGGTGGGAGCGCCAAAAAGACCTGAGTACAGCACTCGGGCATCATCGGCACTCTCATAGAAATGAATAGAGGTCGTGTCGCCTAACAGGGAGAGTCCCGTCCCAAAGGTCGCGAGGGGGGTCCCAGCGGTCGGACCCACCCACGATCAGCTACTTATCCCCTAGCCTGTATAGGGGATAAGTTTACTTTCGCTGGAGTTCTCCTTTAAATTTTCTAGCTACAGACCCCTATGGCAGCTTGATTTTGTTTACACCAACAATTTTACTTAGTAATAACATCACTCATTTTACCTCCAAATCTGCAGTGAAACAAAAAAATATTATTTGTGGGAAGAAATTGATAAAACCAGATGCCGTCTTTATTCTGTAGGTCCATACAATTGCAGTGATACCCAATTTATATAGGTTTTACTTTTAAAAAATTATAACTTTTTGAATGAAAATTAGTATGTTTAACATTATACTCTTATGACCTTTTAACTTTTTTATTTTTTGTATGGGATATATGAGAGTTATTTTTCTGTATGGGATGTATGAGAGTTGTTTTTTGTATGGGATGTATGAGAGTTATTTTTTGTATGGGATGTATAAGAGTTATTTTTTGTATGGGATGTATGTTATTTTTTGTATGGGATGTATGTTATTTTTTGTATGGGATGTATGAGAGTTATTTTTTGTATGGGATGTATGTTATTTTTTGTATGGCATGTATGAGAGTTATTTTTTGTATGGGATGTATGTTATTTTTTGTATGGGATGTATGAGAGTTATTTTTTTTGCACTGTGATCTGTAGTTTTTATTGTTACAATTTTTTATTTTGATTGGACTTTTTTTTTTTTTTTTCTGGTATGTGAAATGACCAAAAATACGCAATTCTGAACTTTGGTTCTTTTTACATTTACATTCACCGTTCGGTTTAATCACTATTATATTTTAATAGTTTGGACACCACATATGTTTATATTTACCGTATATTTGTTTACATTATTTTACTTGAAAAATGTGAAAAGGGGGTTGATTTTAACTTTCATTATTGAAGGAGCTTATTCACATTTGTCCACAATTTTTTAGTTCCCTTAGCAGACTATTACATGCAATATTCTAATTCTGAGCAATGCGGTGCCATAGGACTGATCAGTGTTATCGGCGCTCCACTTGTAGAGGCTGCCTGCACACTTGGGTCACCGATTGGACAGCATGGAGGCAGGCAGGGACCCTACATCCGTCATCTCGGCTGATCAGGACCCCGATATTTTGCCATGGTGGTCCTGATCAGCTAAGGCTCTCCAGGCATGCTGGGAGCTGTATTTTTGCAACAGCTGGAGGCTTACTGTTTGGAAAACATTGCCCTATGCAATAGAATTTGCTATTTATTGAAATACATATATAATTATTAGCTAGTAGAATGTCCATCTATAGCTCTTACCTTATGTAATATGTATGTAGTAAAAAGAGGTAAAATACTTCTTGACTTTACTCTTTTAGCTAAATCTCATCATCCTATGTTCCCCTTCTTAAATAACCCTTCGTACATATGAGCCGGCCCGGAGTTTCCATCAAGACCTGTTTATGGAATCTAATTGCTTCTGACCCCAGATCATGTAATGTGCGCCAGTGTTTACACAGCTGTAGATAAGCCCAACAACAATAATGAAATATCGATATGTGAGTAGAGACCCGGCACCTTGGGGGATCCCATTTATTGGTGGTATAGAAGGCTCACACATTATTGTAAGGTAGGATGGAAGGCACTTTAACAGAAAATCAAACAACCCCACCAGCCACGCTTTGTGTCTGCTTAAAGACATTTCTGAACCTTTCCGCTTTACGTGCGGAGGAGCTGAATAATGTAAATAAGTTTTATTGGTAAAGGATTTTATCAGTGCTGAGCGGACTTGGCTTTCTAGCTACGGTAGTTCATGTTTAAGGGTTTACATTCATTGTGTTCTAGCAGTGTACCCAGTGTTGCCCTTATTCCTACCTTAACCTAGTGGGAGAGGAAAAGCAACAACGATAACAAAATAAGAGAAGACACTCACTCTCAATTTTCATATACATTTCAACGATGAACTGATCGAATATTATCCTACAGTTAATATATGGTTCTTTTTAGTTTCTTGAACATTAGCCTGTAAAAATCCCTTCAACCTTCTTGCTGTTGTTTCACTTGTTGCTTGGTTGACCTGCCCTAAGTTAAAGGAGTACTGCAGCCATAGAACACTTATCCCCTATCCACAGTGTCTGATCGCGGGGGGTCCCAGCGGTCGGACCCTCCAATACGGGAGGGTCATACGGGCACGTGTCAGCAGTTCCTGCAAGATGAAGGCTATATTGATGCTATGGACTGGCCCGTCCGTTCCCCAGACCTGAATCTGATTGAGCACATCTGGGACATCATCTCGCTCCATCCACTACAGACTGTCCAGGAGTTGGTGGATGCTTTAGTCCAGGTCTGGGAGGACATCCCTCAGGAGACCATCCTCCACCTCATCAGGATCATGCCCAGGCGTTGTAGGGAGGTCATACGGGCACGTGGAGGCCACACACACTACTGAGCCTCATTGGGACTTGTTTTAAGGACATTACATAAAGTTGGATCAGCCTGTAGTGCGGTTTTCCACTGTGATTTTGAGTGTGACTCCATATCCAGACCTCCATGGGTTCATACATTTTATTTCCATTGATAATTTTTGTGTAATTTAGTTGTCAGCGAATTCAACTATGTAAAGAGGAAAGTATTTCATACGATTAGTTCATTCATTCAGATCTAGGATGTGTTATCTTAGTGTTGCCTTTATGTTTTTGAGCAGTGTATATACATTTACCATTGTGTTAGATATACTGCCCTATGTGAAGCTCTGCTTATTTTTTACTTTCCTAGATATACAGTCGTTTTGGTTATGAGATTGGGAGACTCCCTTTATGCATTTTGTGTGTGGAAAGTAAGAATAGTGGTGATGTTTCCAGACCTACTTGAACATTATTTTTATGAATAAAAAAAAAAATTATTGTGCAGTATGCAAAGGTAAGCAATAAAAGTCACAGAACGGATTCTAGCGAAGTAGAGCGTCGTAAATGAGCGGCTGTGTGTAATCGCACCCCCTGTCCAGATGAGTATTGTCTTCTGGATCATTTTGTTTGCCTAGTGAGATTTCACTAATTAAATCTCCTTTTGGATGGTGTGACTCTTGCCGCAGGGAAGGAGAAGGTTTTTTTTTTTTCCGAGCCTCGTGAGTGTACCTTTCTAACTTCAGGATGGCATAACATGGCTTTTTTTTTTTTTTTGCATTTTTAGTACAGGCTTTAAAATTAATTAGTTTTCTTTTCTTTTTTGTTGCAGTCAAAAGGTACCTTGTTTTCGGAGACCACTTTTAATAACCTCTCTTGTTTTACAAGCCACTTTAATTCCAGGCTGCCTACTACTCCGAATCCCGCTGTGGCTCGTCCACCCCACTGTTCCCCTGCAGACTCGTTGTGCCGAATTACAGATGTAATGGACAGTTATGGGCAGACTAGCTGCTTTTTTTTTTTTTTTACTTTAATACCATGATTCCAATGGGTTGTGGTTGGTTCGCTTACACAGAATAAAAACCTTATCCTGAAAGTTCTTACATGAAAGCACTAAAATATAGGTCCTGGAAGACATAAAGGTAAAACTTCAGTAGAGTTTTCTTTTGGTGGGAGGAGGAGGGGGGGGGGTCTGTAACCAGCCATTTACTTAAAATTATTTTCTTATGTTTTTTTGCAGCAGCTAAAACTATAGTAGAGAAAAAACAAGTGAAAACACTGTCTAGTAAGCAATAAAAAAAAATATACAACAGTACCTGTCATTTTAAGATAATAAATCTAATAAGATAATAAAATATACTACAAAGTTTCTTGTATTCGCTTATATTAATGATCTATGCAAACTTTGTTAAAATGACACATGGCCTATTTAAGTAAAAGAAACTACATTGCAATATTAAGTCTCTCAATTTTGTAAAACTTTCAGCATACTCTGACCCTTCATAAAACCTAGAGAGACACAGGTTGAGGACCAATGTATTATGATTTATGACAAAGAACTGTATTCTTATTGTAACACTCACGTTTCAGAAGAAAAGAACTCAGGTGGATGTGGATCCGCTGGACCTGTGTGGCAGATGACTCGGACCGTACCAGGGAGCGGAGTCTGAGGTGCCGCTGGTTTTCACCAGAGCCTGACGCAAAGCGGGATGGACTTGCTGTGGCAGGCGGCACCCAGGTCGCTACCCCTGGCTTGACTCGACCACACAGGCGGCTGAGAAGATGTGAGGCAAAGGAGGGATAAGGCAGCTCAAAGTCAGGATAGCAGAAGGTCAGGGCAGACGGCACAGTAGCGTAGTCAGGATGTAGCAGGAGGTCAGTAGACAGGTGGCAGAGGAGCAAGGTCGAGTCACAGAGCAAAGGATCAGACACCTGGCAAGACAATACTCAGGAATGCTTTCTCTCAGGCACAAGGCAACAAAGATCCGACAGGGAAGTGAGGAGGGTGGAGGAATTTATCAATGAGCCACAGGTGAATTACACTAATGAGCGCACTGGCGCTTTAAATCTTAACGCTCTGACGTGCACGTGCCCTAGGGGACGGGGACACTCGTGCCAGAGCAGAGAGGCAGAGGCGGGGGCAGGAGAAGCACCAGGTGAGTGACAGACTGGGGCTCGCATGCAGGCACGTCCCGCAATGCGAGTCCCAGCCCCACCAGCAGTAGCAGGTAACTGGACCATGCGCTCACGGCCAGAGTGTGCGGCCGGAGCGCATAACATAACACTTATTATTCTTGCACAATTTGTCCTTAAATGCAGCATGTAGTTAAGCAACAGCTGGAGAGCAAAAAGTGAGAGAATTCTGCAATTTAGGACAAATTGTACTTACTGATAAGTATAGTAAGAATAATAACAAAACATTGTTAGAACTCATTTTTAAGACCAATGGCCTATTCATAAGATTTATATGTGTGACATCTTAGGGCCAGCGGTCAGCTGAGCAAATGCTCGTTTGTGTAAAAAGAAAGAAATCAAAAACGCTCATTTCCTATTACATGGGGAGATGTGCGGCCTACGTGTGATGGCCGCCAAGGCCCAAGTACAGCATAGGGAGGGCTGCATGAAGGGTGGCTAGACGGTGAGTGGCATTGTAATAAACTCTGTATACACAAGTGCCAATCTATGGGATCTTGTTTACAGTGTGCATCTAGTAGGGCCCTTACTGTAGATTGAGTCGTCTTTACCCACAAGGGATCCTTTTATGCATGTTTTTTGGAGGGTTATTTATTTGATTTTTTTCATTTTTCAGCCTATTTAATACTGGAATTACACACAACTTTAATTACAAGTCATGTGATTCATTTATGTGACTCATCACGTGACTCAAGAGTGTCTGTTGAAGAATGGGGGGAATTAAAAAACAAAAGAAAAAATAGGAACAATGGCAATTTTAAATTCAAATTTAAGACTACTATAGGAGAAAAAACCCATGCCAAGGGTTCATAAAAAACAGTACAGACCAAAAGTTTGGACACACCTTCTCATTCAGAGTTTTCTTTATTTTCATGACTATGATAATTGTAGATTCACACTGAAGGCATCAAAACTATGAATTAACACATGTGGAATTATAGACATAACAAAAAAGTGTGAAACAACTGAAAATGTCATATTCTAGGTTCTTCAAAGTAGCCACCTTTTGCTTTGATTACTGCTTTGCACACTCTTGGCATTCTCTTGTAGAGCTTCAAGAGGTAGTCACCTGAAATGGTTTTCACTTCACAGGTGTGCTGGTGTGGAGGAGGAGGTGTGCTGGTGTGGAGGAGGAGGTGTGCTGGTGTGGAGGAGGAGGTGTGCTGGTGTGGAGGAGGAGGTGTGCTGGTGTGGGGGAGGAGGTGTGATGGTGTGGAGGAGGAGGTGTGATGGTGTGGAGGAGGAGGTGTGATGGTGTGGAGGAGGAGGTGTGATGGTGTGGAGGAGGAGGTGTGATGGTGTGGAGGAGGAGGTGTGATGGTGTGGGGGAGGAGGTGTGATGGTGTGGGGGAGGAGGTGTGATGGTGTGGAGGAGGAGGTGTGATGGTGTGGAGGAGGAGGTGTGATGGTGTGGAGGAGGAGGTGTGATGGTGTGGAGGAGGAGGTGTGCTGGTGTGGAGGAGGAGGTGTGCTGGTGTGGAGGAGGAGGTGTGATGGTGTGGAGGAGGAGGTGTGATGGTGTGGAGGAGGAGGTGTGATGGTGTGGGGGGGCTTTGCTGGTGACACTGTTGGGGATTTATTCAAAATTGAAGGCATACTGAACCAGCATGTCTACCACAGCATCTTGCAGCGGCTGCTATTCCATCCGGTTTGCGTTTAGTTGGACCGTCAATTATTTTTCAACAGGACAATGACCCCAAACACCTCCAGGCTGTGTAAGGGCTATTTGACCAAGAAGGAGAGTGATGGGGTGCTGCGCCAGATGACCTGGCCTCCACAGTCACTGGACCTGAACCCAATGAAGGCAAAAGGGCCAACAAGTGCTAAGCATCTCTGGGAACTCCTTCATGACTGTTGGAAGACCATTTCAGGTGACTACCTCTTGAAGCTCATCAAGAGAATGCCAAGAGTGTGCAAAGAAGTAATCAAAGCAAAAGGTGGCTAGAACCTAGAATATGACAGATTTTCACACTTTTTTGTCATGTATATAATTCCACATGTGTTAATTCATAGTTTTGATGCCTTCAATGTGAATCTACAATATTCATAGTCATAAAAATAAAGAAAACTCTGAATGAGAAGGTGTCCAAAATTTTGGTCTGTACTGTAAATAAATAATAAAAAATAAATAAAAATGCCATACCTTCAACATGCTGCGATTTTAGAAAACTGAGCCTAAAAACGCCACAAAAGGGGGAAGAAACTCCAAAAGAAAAAATACTAGGCGGGATATTTATCAAAACCTGTGTAGGAGATGAGTGGTGCAGTCGCCCATAGCAACCAGTCAGATTTCTTCTTTCATATTTCTTAGGCCTCTGATTGGTTGCTGTAGGCAACTGCACCTCTCTTCCTCTGCACAGGTTTTGGTAAATCTCTCTTTATGTGTGTATGATGTTTCACATTTTCCTATTGACACCCAGCTAGCATTTTGACCCCATAAAAAAAGCCATAGAGCCAGTATGAGGATTGAAAGTTTTATGTAATTCAGGTCTTTGCCTGCAATTTTCAAGTATTTTAAAACATCACAATTGCATTAAAAATAACTACCACTTTATTTATTTATTTATTTTTTTAATATTAACGTTTTATTAATTTTATTCAAAGTACAAAATTCAAGTAAAGTACAAAAACACCATCAATAAACATTCATCGTAAGAAACGCGGTTGTCGATAGGGTACACACATATGATGCGTACCATCACTATATAAAGTCAGGTATTCAGTAACAAGACAGGATGTTGAATACATTAAAGTGAATAGTTAAAGACACGACAATTCAAACATCAATTAGTCAACTCAAGGTACATGGTCCGAGCTTCTATGTGATCAGGGTAGGTACAATCAACAACAATGTGGTTGGTGTAAGCAACATATGGGAAGAAGAGGAGATGAGGACAGAAAGAAGGAGGAAGAAGAGACAGGAAAGGGTTCCAAAGGGACAGAAGGGAATGGGAACGAGGAAGACTACTAGGTTCGTAAGAAAGAGGTTGTTAGACTTACCCAGCGGGTCAGGAGGGCTTCAGAACAACATGGCAAAGCAATGAGGCATGGTGGCTATTTGTGAAAAATGGTCTGTTTAGGTAGAGGGAGCACCGGAAACCGGGCGTGCTGTAGGGCTTGGGGGGACATATGTTTCCGAGTGAAAGATGCATGGACGTATAGTCCCTAGAGGATGTAAAATGTGTCCAAGGGTGCCAGACCGTGTTGTATTTGTCTATCTGATTTTTGGATACCACTTTATTTTTATGCGTATAGGGGAAGATTTATCAAAACCTGTCCAGAGGAAAAGTTGCTGAGTTGCCCATAGCAACCAATCAGATCGCTTCTTAAATTTTTCAGAGACCTTTTCAAATATGAAAGAAGCGATCTGATTGGTTGTTGTGGCCAACTTTTTGTCTGGACAGGTTTTGATTAATCTCCCCCACAGTAATTACAAATGCAACATACCGTAATTCAATATGAGGAGAAAAGAAGTAAAAAACATTATGGCCAACCCAACATGGTTTCACAATAAGATTCACAATAAGAAGCCCTCTACATCCATGGTTGGGCCATTGAAATACAGAATCTATCATTGTCTGTGTAACACTGGCCCTCATTTACTATTCTAAACCCGACCTCTTTTGTCGGGTTTTTTTGTCGCATCTTTGTCTGCGCCATGTCGCAGACATCGTGCGCCAGTCTGCGACACTATGCGACATTTTTTCCCGACAGACCCGATGTGGATTCTCCCAAACCCGAAAAAGGGGCGTTACCCGACATTTCTGAGCTTTCCCACGTATTTATTAAGGTTTCCAACCCGAATTTGTTGAATTGTTGTGGATTTTTTCCCGACAGCTCAGAGGAGTTGGAAACCAAAACCTACAAAACCCACGTGCGACAAACAGGACGCGACATAATAATAAATACCAGGGGAAAAAAGCAGTCGGGTAAGAAAGCAAGATAGACTTACAACCCGATTTTCTTAGTAAATGAGGGCCACTATGTTCACATGGTAGACCCGGATTAATATTATGCAGACTGCAGGTGCCGATAGAACATGCCGGCACTAGGACCGCTCGAAAATGTGGCATCTACATAGATGGCAATGCATTTCTGAGTGGATTTCAAAGAAAGAATTGATATGTCAGTTCTTTCTGTGGAGACCGGATTCAGAATTTCCTTGGCAGATATTTCTGCCACCGAATTTCCACCATGTGCACGGTGCAGCAGAGTCTCATTGAAAAGAATGGGAGTCTGCTGCAACAGAATTCCTGAGATGAATTATTCTGCTGCATTTCACTCCGAAATTCCTCAGTGTAAACGTTTACATGCGCAGGCTTACAGCGTATTTCCCACTGCGAGTTTTAGCCACGGAAAATCTGCAGCAGACCATATTAAAGTAAATGTAAACTGCTGCGGATTGTCCAATGCAGAAAAATAGCCGCCGCCTTGTTTTCTTGTATGTACATCATGTTTACTTACTTCGAAGTGTGGTCCAGGCTGGCGTGAGATTGCACAAAAGCTAACGATACCACACTACATTTGCATACCCACTGCGCATAAATGTGCGACAATTTACCGCCAACAAGAAAACTGGATGAAACCAATGATAAATCTCCCGCATCACTTTATCATGATCATCTAGGGCAGTAATCGCCAAACTGTGGATCTCCAGCTGTTGCAAAACTACAACTCCCTGCAAGAGTTGCTGGGAGTTGTAGTTTTGCAACAGCTGAGGGCCCACAATCTGGAGACCACTGACCTAGAGTATGCAGAATTTGTTGGTGCTATATAAATAAAATAAATAAATAAGTTAATTAATTGATAATTATTATTATTGTTGTTGTTATTGTCATTAATATTTATTTATTATTTGTTTTATAATATATACAAACTTACATCTATACAGACTCCCTTTCTTGTCGTTGTTGTTATTTTTTATTTTATATAATTATTCATTTATTTTTTAAAATCTGTAGTAACAATACATTTTTCTCTTTTTAACAAGTTAGATAATTTCTTTGCTTTTACTTTAACATATTTTATCCATAATAATTTAGTTTTTTTTTTTTTAAACTGCAAAATAATGGTAGTTGGTTATCCTACATAAATATTTCCTTTTTTTTCTTTTTTTTTCTTTGATTTACGTACCATTGACTCCATATTGGATTTCTCAGCCCACCTTTTTGAGCACCCTCCCACCCCCCCAAACCTCCATCTAATGTCCCGTCTATAGTAAGAACAGGATTCTGGGCGCGCAGCCAGGCGTTTTAATCAGTCGTACTCGCTCAAAGTGTAGGATTTCAGGCCACCTGTTGAGATGGTTTCAGCCTTGATTTTCAGATGCATCTCGTAGAGACGGCACATTGTTCTGCTCCCCAAAGTGTTATTTTCCGAAAAAAAAGGTCATTTTATTTTTATTTATTTTCTTCTAATGAAGATAACTTGCCAATCTGGCATTTATTTTTAAAACCTACAGTTGACATTTTTAGATGATCCAACAAAGGTAAAGGTCAGACCGCTGTCACGCCCCCTTCCCATAGACTTTCGTTGAGGGGGCGGGCGTGACGTCATGAGGGGGCGGCCTCAAACACGGAAGCCCGCACACAGCGTTCGCAGTAATAAACTTCCGGACGCTGCGAGCGGAGCTCCGGAAGGCAGGGCAGTGGAGAACCCCTTTAACACGCTGCCCGGAGCCAGAGCTCCTCTAGTCTCTATGATTACTTGAATGTGTTTAGCTTAGTGGCTATAGAGGTTATGTCAAGTCATGTGATCACAGGATGTCAGCCGCCCAAGAGCAATAATGTACATTTTATATATATACATATTATTATTATTTTATATATTTTTCTTTTATAGAATAAAATAATATCCGTATCTTTTGCATGAAATATATATATATCACTATAGTAGCCCCAAGGGGCGGACTGACAACACTCAGGGCCCCCAGACCAAAAAAAGTAAGGGCCCCATGCGATGCTCTTCTGCTGGTCACACTTCTGCCCCTATTCTACCCAAATCCCTCCACCAGCCCTACGCACAAAATAAACAAAATTGTATATATAAAAAAACACTTTAAGGTAGGTAAAATCATTTTCCATGACCAATAATTCCAGTATACAAGGAATAAATATATACTACCACACAATAACTGGATAATACCGCCATACTGTACTAAATTAAACCACTATACACAGACCAGTATACTACACAGGATCTGTATGCAATATAAGTGATAATATACAGGACCATATGGCGGTAGATACCAGCAGTACACAGGATCTATATACCATATAAGTGATTACAGTTACATTTTGGGACTCACAATTACGTCTTTTCTGATCATCCGGCGTCCTCTTTCCTTTCCTTCTCCATGCAGATCAGACTGCCATGTCCATCTCTTACCATCTACAGGACAAACATGTCCGGCACAGTAAATGGGTGGGTAGGTAGGTAGCCAGGTAAATAGATCAGGAAGCCAGATATTTAGGTAGGTGACTAGCCAGGTAGGTAGGTAGGTTGCTAGCTAGGTAGTTATGCAGCCATGTATGTACATAGTTAGGTAGCCAGGTATGTAAGTAGGTAGCAAGATATGTTGTTAGGTAGTTAGGCAGCCAGGTAAGTAGGTAGCCAGGTATGTAGGTAAGTAGTTAGGCATCCAGGTACAAAGTTAGGTAGCCAGGGAGTTAGTCAAGTAGGTAGCCAGCACCCCCTCCACCCAGTGGCAGATCCGCAGTCTAGTCTCGGGAGGGGCACTATGAAAACCCCTATGTAGTTAGTAGGTAGCCCTCCTATTAGTTTGGTAGTTTTTCCCCATATTAGCTAGGCAGGAACATAGTAGATAGTCCCCCATAGTAGGTGTAGGCAGCAGAGTTCCCTCACATTAGGTGTAGGCAGCAGAGTTCCCTCACATTAGGTGTAGGCAGCAGAGTTCCCCCACAGTGGGTGTAGGCAGCAGAGTTTCCCTCACATTAGGTGTAGGCAGCAGAATTCCCCCCACAGCAGGTGTGGACAGTAGAGTTAGAGTCCCCCCAGTAGGTGTATACAGCAGAGTTAGAAAGTTAGAGTCCCCCCCTCGCACATATAAGAGAAAGCAGCGCTGTCTGCTGGGGATCCGGGACAAGTGTCGGTCAGTCCGCCCCTGGTAGCCCCTGATAATCTAGTATTGCTTATTAAGATGAACTCCAAAATCTACAAAACCACAAAAAAAAGAGAAAATGGCCGAGTCACTTATGAAAATCAAACCATATGGTGTGTATATACTGCCTTCTAGCAGACTAGAGCAATAGATCACTGATATTACTGATCAGTGCTATGCACTGAACAGTAATAGCAATGTTAGGAATGCTATGTGTAGTTCTCCATAGGGACATAAAAAAAGGAACGTAAAACATTTTTTTTTAATAGAATGTGAATAAGCCCCCCCCCAAATAAAAATGAAAATTCCCATCCAAAAAAATTAATGAAATACATATTTGTTATCACTGCATGTGTAAATGTCCAAACAATTAAAATATAATGTTATTGATCCCTTACTGTGAACGCCTTAAATGTAAATAAATAAATACATTTAAAAAAGTGTGAAATTGCTGCTTTTTGGTCACATCACATCCCAGAAATATTTTATAAAAAGTGATCAAAAAGTCACATATACAGAAAAGTGGCACCGATAAAAACTACAGATCATGGCACAAAAAATGAGCCTTGTATATGGAAAAATTAAATAGTACAATAATAGAAGAGCATGTATAGTTTTAGCATAAAGTGCACTGCATAAAAACGAAACCCTCCAAAAGTTGCTAAATTGCTGCTTTTTATATAGAAACTTTATAAATATTTTTTTGGTTGCGCCATACATTTTAGGGTAAAATCAAAGGTGTCATTTCAAAGTACAATTGGTCGCACACAAACAAAAGCACTCATATGGGTCTGTAGATGGAAAAATAAAAGTTATGGCTCTTAGAAGGCGAGGAGGAAAAAACAAAAATGAAATTGGCTCAGTCTTTAGGGCCAGAATGGGCTGTGTCCTTAAGGGGTTAATGCGTACCTGTCTCACGACAGAAAAAATAATGCTTCTATATGTTACTCACTAGGTCATGTAGATTATTTACTTGTCTTTTTTTAAGTGTCTAACTTCTTTATTTGGCTCACAAATCCCTCTGTTCTGCTGCTCACTCATTCTGACATCCACTGGGAGGGAGGTGTGTCCAAGGCAAGCACTGAGCCCGCCCTCACTCACTATGCATTCACTTCCTCCTTCAGTCTGCTGTACTGTGCTTGGTCTCTTTATCCAATCACTGCAGGCTGCTCGGTAACCCCCTCCTCTCTATTGTTATGCTGCAGTCTGATAGGACAGGAGTTATCTCTATAAAAAGAAGACAACAACATTTTCTTATGATGTATATTAAAAAGGTTAATGTTTTGCCATGATGTTTTTCAAATCAGCTGGTTTCAGAAAGTTATACAGGTTTGTAAATTACTTCTATTAAAAATCTTAATCCTTATAGTACTTATCAGCTGCTGTATACTACAGAGGAAGTTACTTTCTTTTTGAATTTATTTTCTGTCTGACCACAGTGCTCTCTGCTGATACTTCTGTCGATATCAGGAACTGTCCAGAGTAGGAGCAAATCCCCTTAGCAAACCTATGCGGCTTTGAACATTTCCTGACATGGACAGAGGTGTCAGCAGAGAGCACTGTGGTCAGACAGAGAAGAAATTCAAAAAGAAAAGAACTTCCTGAGGAGCATACAGCAGCAGATAAATACTGGAAGGATTAAGATTTTTTAATAGAAGTAATTTACAAATCTGTATAACTTTCTGGAGCTAGTTGATATGAAATCACCGGAGTATCCCTTTAATGACAAACAACAAGCCATTTCTTCCCAATTTGCCTCTCTGTGTTTTAATAGCCAAAACTTTTATTATTTTGCAACTTTTAGGCAAGCTTGCACTTTCTTTTTTAATGCCAGTATCAATTGTGCAAAATTTATCATCTCTGTAGGGTTTCATGATGTATGATATATTTGTGTAGTTTTTTTTTCAATGCACTTTTTTGACATGTGGTTTGTACAAATACTACACTTCAACCAAGTTGCCCAAAAATTTAGCAACTTCTTTAAAAGGTTCCATATAATAATGGGGGCTAAAAACTCAATACGGTGCAGTTTAGGGATACACATGTGTATATATACATATATATATATGTATTTATATATATATCACTGAGTCACATTCAGATGAATTGGAGACCTTACTGGCCATTTTCTGTGACCTTTTCAGAGGTCATTCTATATGGAAGGAAAATGCAGAAGAAAGGAATTGCTGGGAAATGATCTGTACAGAACAGGAAGTCTAAACTTAGTTTAAACCCTAGTGGCCGCCAATTACACTGATCTTCGCCATGTCAATGCACGGCAGTGATCTGTGTATGAGATCTGTATGTGCAGTGAACACTGCAAAGAAAAGGGTAAAAAAGTTAAGATCATTTAACCCCTTCCCTAATAAAAATAAGAATCCCCCCCCCTTTTCCCATTTAAAAAATAAAACTGTGTTAATAAAAATAAACATATATGGTATCGCTACGTGCTGAAATGTCCGAACTATAAAAATCTATCGTTAATTAAACCACACGGACAATGGCGTACGCACAAAAAATTCCAAAGACCAAAATAGCGTAATTTTGGTCACTTTTTAGATCATGAAAAAATTTATTTAAAACATCTAAAAAAAATCTAATCAATATAAAAATTGTAACGATAAAAACTTCAGATCACAGCGCAAAAAATGAGCCCCATACCGGCCCGTACGCAGAAAAATAAAAAAAGTTATAGGGGTCAGAAGATGACAATTTTAAACGTATAAAATTTCCTGCATGCAGTTATGATTTTTATAGACAAAATCAAACCTATATAAGTTGGGTATCATTTTAATCGTATTTTAATCGTATGGACCTACATGATAATGATAAGGTGTCATTTTTACTGAAAAATGTACTACGTAGAAACGGAAGCCCCCAAAAGTTACAAAAGGGCATTTTTTGTTCAATTTTGTCGTACAAAGAATTTTTTTTTCTGTTTCGCCATGGATATTTTGGTAAAATGACTAATGTCACCGCAAAGTAGAATTGGTGGCGCAAAAAAAATAAGCCATAATATGGAATTTTAGAAGGTGATGAGGAAAAAATGAATATGCAAAAACGGAAAAACCCTGCGTCCTTAAGGGGTTAAAGCCCATAGATTTCTATGTGATTCTATGGAGGCGCTTTTTAATCTGCTCGCCGTCAGGGTCCATTCAAATTAAAGCCCCACTTCTATGTGATTCCGCACTCCCATTCAACCTTCTGAAATTCCGCTTGCGGTTGAATGGGAGTGCGAAATTCCATTGAAGTGGGGCTTTAATTTGAATGGACCCTGACAGCGAGCAGATTAAAAAGCGCCTCCATAGGCGGTAATGTATTTCCGAGCAGATTCCAGTCCGGAACTTACATTTCTGCTGCAGAATCCCACTGAAGACAATGGGGGAGAGTTATCAAAATCTGAGTAGAGGAAGAGGGGTGCAGTTGCCCACGGCAACCTATTGGATGGCTTATTTTATTTTTCACAGTTCTCTTTAAAAATGAAAGATCACAGATTTTGATAAATCTCCCCCAATGATCGGCTGCTGCACCAGAATATCTGAACAGAATTTCTCAGCTCTTAAATTCCATAGCGTGAATTAGCCTTATTCTTTGGCAGTGTAAACTTAAAGGGGTGTTTAAGTGGAAATTTTTTTTTCATATCCACTCCCTCCAAAAAGTTAAACAGGTTTGTAAATAACTTCTATTAAAAAATCTTAATCCTTCCAGTACTTATCAGCTGCTGTATACTACAGAGGAAGTTGAGTTATTATTTTCTGTCTGACCACAGTGCTCTCTGCTGACACCTCTGTCCAGGCCAGGAACTGTCCAGAGTAGGAGCAAATCCTCATAGCAAACCTCTCCTACTCTTGAAAGTTCTTGACACAAACAGAGGTGACAGCAGAGAGCACTGTGGTCAGACAGAAAAAGAATAACTCCACTTCCCCTGTAGTATACAGCAGCTGATAAGTACTGGAAGGATTAAGATTTTTTTAATAGAAGTAATTAATCTGTTTAACTTTCTGGCACCAGTTGATTTGGAAAAACTTCTTGTCCACCGGAGTACCCCTTTAAACTTGAAATAAAATGCACCTTATTTATCAATGTGGCTTCAACTGTAAGAAAATCTGGTAAATCTTAAGACTAAGTTAGTTAGCGGGGTATTCCAGGAAAAAACTTTTTTTTTTTTTTTTATATCAACTGGCTCCAGAAAGTTAAACAGATTTGTAAATTACTTCTATTAAAAAATCTTAATCCTTTCAATAATTATCAGCTGCTGAAGTTGAGTTGTTGTTTTCTGTCTGGCAACAGTGCTCTCTGCTGACATCTCTGCTTGTCTCGGGAACTGTACAGGGTATATAGGTTTTGCTATGGGGATTTGCTTCTAAACTGGGCGGTTCCCGAGACAGGTGTCATCAGAGAGCACTTAGAAAAGAACAACTCAACTTCAGAAGCTCATAAGTACTGAAAGGATTAAGATTTTGTAATAGAAGTAATTTACAAATCTGTTTAACTTTCTGGAGCCAGTTGATATATATAAAAAAGTTTTTTCCTGGATAACCCCTTTAATTTTTCACCAAAATTGTATGCCAAAATCTGGTTACATCCAGATCCTCCTAGTGGAAAATCTACAGCAAATACACTTTGTGTGACCCCGACTTTAGAGGTTGGTGGCAGAATTTCTTCCATTCTCCTTTGCGGAGATGATTGTCCATTTTAGTGATTTAACATGTGTAGACTTTTTATTCCAAATTGGAGAAATGAAAGCTCATTGATTTTTAATGGAAGAATAAAAAAAAATAAAAAAAGAATAACTGCACAAGTAAGAATTTAATTGTAGGTTGCGCTGCAGTTATCTAAATTTTTAATAAACATTTCACAATGCTCAGCTGCCAAACTGCGATCGTAAAAATTAAAGTTTAACAAATTGCAGGATGTTACGCCGCGTATGAGACAATGACTTCCAGTCGCCAGGGTCTGCAATAATGAAGTTTAATTTGCTGTTTCAGAGTTCCAGTCGGTGTGGAAGCTTGTAGCATTAAATTATTTGATGTCTCCTACCACTTCTAAGTGTTCAAATATTTAATCAGATCTCGTATTATTTCTAGAAGGGTCTATTCACATGGCAGAATTTCCGCATGCGGAATTCTGCCTCAAATTAAAGCCCATAGACTTCTATGGGATTCCGCACTCCAATTCACACTTCTGAATTTCCGCTAGTGGAATGTGGAATCCCATAGAAGTCTATGGACTTTAATTTGAGGCGGAATCCCGCAAGCGGAAATTCTGAAGTGTGAATGGGAGTGCGGAATCCCATAGAAGTCTATGGGCTTTAATTTGAGGCGGAATCCCTCAAGCGGAAATACAGAAGTGTAAATGGGAGTGCGGAATCCCATAGAAGTCTATGGGCTTTAATTTGAGGCGGAATCCCGCAAGCGGAAATACAGAAGTGTAAATGGGAGTGCGGAATCCCATAGAAGTCTATGGGCTTTAATTTGAGGCGGAATCCCGCAAGCGGAAATACAGAAGTGTAAATGGGAGTGCAAAATCCCATAGAAGTCTATGGGCTTTAATTTGAGGCGGAATCCCGCAAGCGGAAATACAGAAGTGTAAATGGGAGTGCGGAATCCCATAGAAGTCTATGGGCTTTAATTTGAGGCAGAATCCCGTAAGTGGAAATTCAGAAGTGTGAGTGGGATTGCGGAATTCCATAGAAGTCTATGCGCTTTAATTTGAGGCGGAATCCCGCAAGCGGATATTCTGAAGTGTGAAGGGGAGTGTGGAATCCCATAGAAGTCTATGGGCTTTCATTTGAGGCGGAAATTCTGCCGGGTGAATAGACCCTAAGAAACTCGGCAAAAGTCTTTTTGTTTAGATAACAATATAAAGAAATGTTTGTAATAAGTAAAGGGTAATAAAAAGTAGGAATTGAAGTACAATAATCTGTTATCAGGTACCTTCCTTGGGCACAGCCACGTTCGGCATACCTGTTGCATATATTCCACACAGAGATTTCATTGCGGAAAATCTTCTACTGTTTACAGTAGCAGAAATGAGAGTTGAAAGAATCAGCAATACATTTATATATATATTTATTTTTTCATCTGTTTGTATAACTCCCATAGCATACCTGTCATTTAGAAAAACTTTTGGTGTCAGAGAAATATCAAAAGTTTTTATTGGTTGGTTGGGATCATGGTGTTTAGACATCGAACGATCACGAGAACGGTAGAAGTAAGCGCTTGGCACGTTCTCTTCTGGCTTTGTGTCACGTGACCTGGACGGACTTGTAGGGCGAGTCTTTGGAGCCGTTATAGGGGTTATCCAGGAAAAAACTGGCTCCAGAAAGTTAAACAGATTTGTAAATTACTTCTATTAAAAAAAATCTTAATCCTTTCAGTACTTATGAGCTTCTGAAGTTTAGGTTGTTCTTTTCTGTCTAAGTAATCTCTGATGACACCTGTCTCGGAAACCGCCCAGTTTAGAAGAGGTTTGCTATGGGAATTTGCTTCTAAACTGGGAGTTTCCCGAGACACGTGTCATCAGAGAACACTTAGACAGAAAAGAACAACCTTAACTTCAGAAGCTCATAAGTACTGAAAGGATTAAGATTTTTTAATAGAAGTGATTTACAAATCTCTTTAACTTTCTGGAACCAGTTGATATATAAAAAAAAGTTTTTCCTGGAATACCCCTTTAAGGTCTCATAGACACAATTTGGGTAGAGGAGCATGAGGCCTTGGTCATGTTGGGGGCTAAGTACTCTTTTATGGGTATACTGTAAATCACACGGCCAATGATGGTACTAACAGAGGGTGAATCTGTTTAAAGGGATACTCCGCCCCTAGACATCTTATTCCCTATCCGAAGGATAGGGGATAAGATGTCTGATTGCTGGGGATCCCCGCAATCTCGACTGTGGCATCCCAGATATCTGGCACATGCCGGATGACTGGCGATACGGGGAGGAGGCTCGTGACGTCACGGCCATGCCCCCTCAATGCAAGTCTATGGGAGGGGGCGTGACGGCCGTCACGCCCCCTCCCATAGACTTGCATTGAGGGGGCGTGGCTGTGACATCACGGGTGGGGTGCGGCCATGACGTCACAAGCCTCCGGCGCTGAACCAGACACTCTAAACGAACACCCGGTGCAGCACAGAGATCGCGGGGGTCCCCAGCGGCGGACCTGAGTACCCCTTTGAGGCTGGAGGCCTGATTCAGTGGGTGCGAGGACTGCATGGACATTGTTGTCTGCATAGACTGAAGTGTAGTCTACGGAAACCAACAAAATAACCAGCCACATAATCATTCTTTCAGCCACGGAATTCTGTAGTGTGGACTGTGCAGTGGAATCCCAAGGGGATTCTGCTGCACCAGAATTTCTGAGCTGAATTTCTAAGCGGATTTTCGCTCGGACATTTCGTAGTATGAACCCAGCCTAAAATTTTTAGCAACTTCAGACCCTGAGACTTGCCCTAATACTAAAGCAATAAGGAGACCGGATGGACCACAGACTTGCATAAGACTTCTGCTAAATACGTCCCCTTATTGCTTTAGGCTTGGGCTTCAAAGTTTCCGGGAATTTTGCACCAATATCCTGCCAATGGGACCTTTACTGAACATAGACTTTAAATAGTCTGTCTGGATGCAGCAGTTTTTGGCCTCCTTCCCTGGCAGGATAGAAAGCTTTACCTCTACCTCTATATATATATATATACGCCATTTATAGCCTATCCCTTAGATCAGGTATAAATATTGATTCTCATTTTTTTTTGAGATTCCTGACTTTTTGAGATTCCCAATTCCTAGGATTCAGCAGGACAGGATTTCCAACACAATCCTGGAATTTTACAAATCAATACAAATTGTGATCAATCATTGTCTAATATCAGATCTCTCCGGCATTGACCTCATTGATAATTGTAATAATGGGGATCACAATAATAATATCAGCAGCCTGGGAGTTGTCACTGTCACAGCCCGGCCTCGAGTATGTCACCGCCGGAGTTTGCCGTAATCCTCGGAGTGCTGTTTATTGCTTGGTCTCACTTTTCTTATGTGTTACACTCCGGCTGTTGCAAAACTACAACTCCCAGCATACCCAGACAGCCAAAGGCACGTTTAGTGCGGGTAAATCTTAATGCTGTTTAAGGGTACGTTCACACGCGCGGATTTTTTTAGCGGGTTTTCTGCTGCGTATTTGAAAGTGGGCGGGCTCTTCTCGGCTGTCCGCCGCAAATTTTCCGTGGCGGAATTTACGCTGCGGAAAATTCGCCACAGTCCCTACTGACTTCAATGGGGCTTGCGGCGGATTTTCTGCAGTGTACATTCCGCCGCGGAAAATCGGCTGCGGACAACCGAGAAGAGCCCGCCCACTTTCAAATACGCAGCAGGAAAACCCGAAAAAAAATCCACGCGTGTGAACGTACCCTTATACTATAGTACCGGCGCAGAATTTACCAACTGGTGTGCCTCCAGCTGTTTCAAAACTACAACTCCCAGCATGCTCGGACAGCCACAGGCAAGTTAAGTGTTGGTAAATCTTAATTCTGTTAAATACCATAGTACCGGCG
Organism: Hyla sarda; assembly: GCF_029499605.1. Taxonomy (NCBI): domain Eukaryota; kingdom Metazoa; phylum Chordata; class Amphibia; order Anura; family Hylidae; genus Hyla; species Hyla sarda. The sequence goes on along the minus strand of NC_079198.1, from coordinate 124,893,167 downwards.
CAGTGTTTACCAACTGGTGTGCCTCCAGCTGTTTCAAAACTACAACTCCCAGCATGCCCGGACAGCCAAAGACAAGTTCAGTGCAGCTAAATGTCAATTCTTTTTAGTACTATAGTTCCAGTACAGTGTTTCCCAACTGGTGTGCCTGCGGGCATACTGGGAATTGTAGTTTTGCAACAGCTGGAGGCACCCTGGTTGAGAAACAATGCACCAGTGCCTTGTCATTGGTGTAGGCTGCCCCTTTTGGTGAGCATTGCTGTTGCAAAACTACAACTCCCAGCATGCCCAGACAGCCAAAGACAAGTTCAGTGTTGGTAAATCTTAATTCTGTTAAATACTATAATACCGGCGCAGTGTTTACCAACTGGTGTGCTTCCAGCTGTTTCAAAACTACAACTCCCAGCATGCCCGGACAGCCAAAGACAAGTTCAGTGTGGGTAAATCTTAATTCTGTTTAATACTATAGTACCGGCGCAGTGTTTACCAACTGGTGTGCCTCCAGCTGTTTCAAAACTACAACTCCCAGCATGCTCGGACAGCCACAGGCAAGTTAAGTGTCGGTAAATCTTAATTCTGTTTAATACCATAGTACCGGCGCAGTGTTTACCAACTGGTGTGCCTCCAGCTGTTTCAAAACTACAACTCCCAGCATGCCCAGACAGCCAAAGACAAGTTCAGTGTGGGTAAATCTTAATTCTGTTTAATACTATAGTACCGGCGCAGTGTTTACCAACTGGTGTGCTTCCAGCTGTTGCAAAACTACAACTCCCAGGATGCCCGGACAGCCAACGGCTGTCCGGGCATACTGGGAGTTGTAGTTTTGCAGCAGCTGGAGGCACCCTGGTTGGGAAACACTGCTCTATTACATCATGATGTCTGAGTTCCATGTTGTGCCGTGATCATATCCCACTCCTTTTATTTTTACTGTACGTTCCCTTCTTTAGCGGTAATTATCATAACGTTTTGGATCATTTGACGCCAAAAAAATTTGTTGCGATGAAATTGAAAACTGTTGGAGTAGAACAGAACCTTCTGCTTGCCCTGCAATTCTACATCCTAAATCCAGTTGTCAGCAGCATTTACACATAGAGATACATCGGAACAGTCATATTCTCAACAATTGTATTGACTCCAAGCTACTGACTGTAATATATATATCTGATATTGTTTTGTTGTATCTGACCCTTCAGTGCGATCAGTTGGTAAATAGTTAACATGTACAGCAACATAAACACTACTTGTTCAACCTATATGTATAAATGTGTATATGAGATATATATATATATATATATATATATATATATATATATATATATGTATGTGTGTAACACTAAAACCACCTATCTAAATTTGTGCCGGTCTCTTTAAAGGGTTACTCCGCTCCCCAGCGTCTGGAACTCAATGTTCCGAACGCTGGGCGCGGGCTTCCGTGTTCACGCCTGCCCCCTCATGCCGTCACGCCCCGCCCCCCTCAATGCAAGTCTATGAGAGGGGGCGAGATGGCCGTCGCTCCCCCTTCCCATAGACATTCATTGAGGTGGCGGGGCGTGACATCACGGGGCGGGGCGTGATGTCACGAGGGGGCGGGCGTGAACACGGAAGCCCGCACCCAACGTTCGGAACATAGCGTTCCGAACGCTGGAGAGTGGAGTAACCCTTTATTGCCCTGACTCATGATGGCCCGGACCCCATAGACCTGTGCTGTGTCCTGTGGTATCGGCAGCAGATCCTGTAAGGTGCAGCCTCCATGGATCAGACTTGTTTCTCCGGCAGATCCCACAGATGATCAATCAGATTGAGATCTGGGGTATTAGAAAGCCAGGCCACCACCTTGATCTCTTTGTCATGTTCCTTATTCCAGAACAATATCTTCAGTGTGGCCGGGGCATTATCCTGCCAAAAGATGCCACTGCCAATGCCCTGTGTGATCTGTCTCCTTTCTTTCATAGCCCAGCAAAAACCTTTTCAGCAGTTTGCTTTACAGCAGCTCTTCTGTGGGATCGGCCAAGTCAGGATAGCCCTCCTATCCCCACAGCAATGAGCCTTGGGTGCCTATGACCTGCTTTACGGCTGTCCTTCTGTAGAGCACTGTTAGTAGCTACTCACCACAACATACCAAGAACACCCCATAAGACTGGCTGTTCTACGGATGCTACAACCCAGTCATTTACACATTTTGGCCTTTGTCACAGTTATTTAGATAACAAAAATTGTCCATTGTTCCGGCTTCCAACATTAACCTCAAGAACTGACTGGTCACTTTTTCCTAATACAGCCCTCCTCGTGGCTATAATCCATGTTATTCCATTCCTCTACATGTACAGTGTGTGTGTGTTATACATGTAGTGTGTGTGTAATATACATGTACAGTGTGTGTAATATACATGTACAGTGTGTGTGTTATACATGTAGTGTGTGTGTAATATACATGTACAGTGTGTGTGATATACATGTTCAGTGTGTGTGTTATACATGTAGTGTGTGTGTAATATACATGTACAGTGTGTGTAATATACATGTACAGTGTGTGTGTTATACATGTAGTGTGTGTGTAATATACATGTACAGTGTGTGTAATATACATGTACAGTGTGTGTGTTATACATGTAGTGTGTGTGTGATATACATGTTCAGTGTGTGTAATATACGTGTACAGTGTGTGTGTGATATACATGTACAGTGTGTGTGTGATATACATGTACAGTGTGTGTGTGATATACATGTACAGTGTGTGTAATATACGTGTACAGTGTGTGTGTGATATACATGTACAGTGTGTGTGTTATACATGTACAGTGTGTGTGTGATATACATGTACAGTGTGTGTGTGATATACATGTTCAGTGTGTGTAATATACGTGTACAGTGTGTGTGTGATATACATGTACAGTGTGTGTGATATACGTGTACAGTGTGTGTGTGATATACATGTACAGTGTGTGTGTGATATACATGTACAGTGTGTGTGATATACGTGTACAGTGTGTGTGTGATATACATGTACAGTGTGTGTGTGATATACATGTTCAGTGTGTGTGTGTGATATACATGTACAGTGTGTGTGTGATATACATGTACAGTGTGTGTGTGATATACATGTACAGTGTGTGTGTGATATACATGTTCAGTGTGTGTGTGTGATATACATGTACAGTGTGTGTGATATACATGTACAGTGTGTGTGTGATATACATGTTCAGTGTGTGTGTGTGATATACATGCACAGTGTGTGTGTTATACATGTACAGTGTGTGTGATATATACGTGTACAGTGTGTGTGTGATATACGTGTACAGTGTGTGTGTGATATACATGTACAGTGTGTGTGTGATATACATGTTCAGTGTGTGTGATATACATGTACAGTGTGTGTGTGATATTCATGTACAGTGTGTGTGTGATATACATGTTCAGTGTGTGTGTGTGATATACATGTACAGTGTGTGTGTGATATACATGTACAGTGTGTGTGTGATATACATGTACAGTGTGTGTGATATACATGTACAGTGTGTGTGATATACATGTACAGTGTGTGTGATATACATGTACAGTGTGTGTGTGATATACATGTTCAGTGTGTGTGTGTGATATACATGTACAGTGTGTGTGATATACATGTACAGTGTGTGTGTGATATACATGTACAGTGTGTGTGTAATATACATGTACAGTGTGTGTGTAATATACATGTACAGTGTGTGTGTGATATACATGTACAGTGTGTGTGTGATATACATGTACAGTGTGTGTGTGATATACATGTACAGTGTGTGTGTGATATACATGTACAGTGTGTGTGTGATATACATGTACAGTGTGTGTGTGATATACATGTACAGTGTGTGTGATATACATGTACAGTGTGTGTGATATACATGTACAGTGTGTGTGATATACATGTACAGTGTGTGTGTGATATACATGTACAGTGTGTGTGTGATATACATGTACAGTGTGTGTGTGATATACATGTACAGTGTGTGTGTGATATACATGTACAGTGTGTGTGATATACATGTACAGTGTGTGTGTGATATACATGTACAGTGTGTGTGATATACATGTACAGTGTGTGTGTGATATACATGTACAGTGTGTGTGTGATATACATGTACAGTGTGTGTGTGATATACATGTACAGTGTGTGTGTAATATACATGTACAGTGTGTGTGTGATATACATGTACAGTGTGTGTGATATACATGTACAGTGTGTGTGATATACATGTACAGTGTGTGTGATATACATGTACAGTGTGTGTGTAATATAAATGTACAGTGTGTGTGTGATATACATGTACAGTGTGTGTGTGATATACATGTACAGTGTGTGTGTAATATAAATGTACAGTGTGTGTGTGATATACATGTACAGTGTGTGTGTGATATACATGTACAGTGTGTGTGTAATATAAATGTACAGTGTGTGTGTGATATACATGTACAGTGTGTGTGTGATATACATGTACAGTGTGTGTGATATACATGTACAGTGTGTGTGATATACATGTACAGTGTGTGTGTGATATACATGTACAGTGTGTGTGTGATATACATGTACAGTGTGTGTGTGATATACATGTACAGTGTGTGTGATATACATGTACAGTGTGTGTGATATACATGTACAGTGTGTGTGATATACATGTACAGTGTGTGTGTAATATACATGTACAGTGTGTGTGTGATATACATGTACAGTGTGTGTGTGATATACATGTACAGTGTGTGTGATATACATGTACAGTGTGTGTGATATACATGTACAGTGTGTGTGTAATATACATGTACAGTGTGTGTGATATACATGTACAGTGTGTGTGTGTTATACATGTACAGTGTGTGTGATATACATGTACAGTGTGTGTGTGATATACATGTACAGTGTGTGTGATATACATGTACAGTGTGTGTGTGTGTGTGATATACATGTACAGTGTGTGTGTGATATACATGTACAGTGTGTGTGATATACATGTACAGTGTGTGTGATATACATGTACAGTGTGTGTGTGATATACATGTACAGTGTGTGTGTGATATACATGTACAGTGTGTGTGTGATATACATGTACAGTGTGTGTGCTATACATGTACAGTGTGTGTGATATACATGTACAGTGTGTGTGATATACATGTACAGTGTGTGTGATATACATGTACAGTGTGTGTGTAATATACATGTACAGTGTGTGTGTGATATACATGTACAGTGTGTGTGTGATATACATGTACAGTGTGTGTGATATACATGTACAGTGTGTGTGTAATATACATGTACAGTGTGTGTGTGATATACATGTACAGTGTGTGTGTGATATACATGTACAGTGTGTGTGATATACATGTACAGTGTGTGTGTGTGTGATATACATGTACAATGTGTGTGTGATATACATGTACAGTGTGTGTGTGATATACGTGTACAGTGTGTGTGTGATATACGTGTACAGTGTGTGTGTGATATACGTGTACAGTGTGTGTGTGATATACATGTACAGTGTGTGTGTGATATACATGTACAGTGTGTGTGATATACGTGTACAGTGTGTGTGTGATATACATGTACAGTGTGTGTGTGATATACATGTACAGTGTGTGTGTGATATACATGTACAGTGTGTGTGATATACGTGTACAGTGTGTGTGTGATATACATGTACAGTGTGTGTGATATACATGTTCAGTGTGTGTGTGATATACATGTACAGTGTGTGTGTGATATACATGTACAGTATGTGTGATATACATGTACAGTGTGTGTGTGATATACATGTTCAGTGTGTGTGTGTGATATACATGTACAGTGTGTGTGTTATACATGTACAGTGTGTGTGATATATACGTGTACAGTGTGTGTGTGATATACATGTTCAGTGTGTGTGTGTGATATACATGTACAGTGTGTGTGATATACATGTACAGTGTGTGTGATATATACGTGTACAGTGTGTGTGTGATATACGTGTACAGTGTGTGTGTGATATACATGTACAGTGTGTGTGTGATATACATGTACAGTGTGTGTGTGATATACATGTTCAGTGTGTGTGATATACATGTACAGTGTGTGTGTGATATACATGTACAGTGTGTGTGTGATATACATGTTCAGTGTGTGTGTGTGATATACATGTACAGTGTGTGTGTGATATACATGTACAGTGTGTGTGATATACATGTACAGTGTGTGTGTAATATACGTGTACAGTGTGTGTGTGATATACATGTACAGTGTGTGTGATATACATGTACAGTGTGTGTGATATACATGTACAGTGTGTGTGTGTGTGATATACATGTACAGTGTGTGTGATATACATGTACAGTGTGTGTGTGATATACATGTACAGTGTGTGTGTGATATACATGTACAGTGTGTGTGTGATATACATGTACAGTGTGTGTGTGATATACATGTACAGTGTGTGTGTGATATACATGTACAGTGTGTGTGATATACATGTACAGTGTGTGTGATATACATGTACAGTGTGTGTGATATACATGTACAGTGTGTGTGTGATATACATGTACAGTGTGTGTGATATACATGTACAGTGTGTGTGTGTTATACATGTACAGTGTGTGTGATATACATGTACAGTGTGTGTGTGATATACATGTACAGTGTGTGTGATATACATGTACAGTGTGTGTGTGATATACATGTACAGTGTGTGTGATATACATGTACAGTGTGTGTGATATACATGTACAGTGTGTGTGTGTTATACATGTACAGTGTGTGTGATATACATGTACAGTGTGTGTGATATACATGTACAGTGTGTGTGATATACATGTACAGTGTGTGTGATATACATGTACAGTGTGTGTGTGTGATATACATGTACAGTGTGTGTGATATACATGTACAGTGTGTGTGTGATATACATGTACAGTGTGTGTGTGTGATATACGTGTACATTGTGTATGTGTGATATACATGTGTTGTGTCTGTTTTGTACTACATCTTTCTATTCTTTCCCTAAGATTTTTCAGTGCATTTCCATATACCAGGAGGATCTCATGAAGTTCATTTCCCATTGTAAATATTCATAATTTGCATTTATATAGCATGTAAAGTACAGCATGGAAAAGACAATTTGCAAGTGTATAGATTATGAGAGATTGAAATCATTGTTTGGGAACATTATAGTTTCTGATATGGCAAAGTGCTAAAGAAAACTTTTGATAGCTCCATAAAACGAAGGGAAATAAAGTTATTTGAATAATTGAGGCGGCTAATGATCTGGGCTCGTGTGCTGGGGAGCTCTGAGGGAACCACCATTGTTTCAGGTGGAAAAAAACAAGATATTTCTAACAGAATACAGAAGCTGCTCTATGATTGTCGATATACCAAATGCTGCAAGCCTCATAATGGGACTTAAAGAAGCACTCCGGGTTTAGTTTTTTGTCCATATCATGCACACTCACTATCACTAGTCATTCAGCACCATTTGTTTTATTCCAGCGCAGTTGCATCCATGTATTACTCTAATTTAGTCATGTGATCACAAGTCTGACTCCAAATCTTCCAGTGCCTAATAATCACAATAGGATGTCAGACTATGACTTCGGGTATGTTCACACTAGTAATCAGTAGTGCTGAATTGTGCGCCGGAATTCCGCAGTTTGAATTCGTGACATTAGTGTGAATGGGTCTTCCGTGGACCCGTTCGTACTGCGGAATTTCAGCGGCGGACAATTCCGCATCTGAAATTTATCCGCACAGAGAAAGAACATGTTCATTCTTTGCGTGGAAGTCCGCAAGCCCTGCATAGCTGTCAGTGGTGATGGTGCAGTGCCGCGCGGTCCTACCACCAAAGTATTTTGGCGGCATCTGCCAGATGTAATCTCCGCTCGCGGAATTCTGCGAGCGGAGATTCCGTTCATATTACTCAATGTGAACATACCCTTCCTGTGGACTACATTATGACATCATTACCTACCCAATCCCTCCTACAGGCTATATAGTAGCTAAACCCCTCCAATTCCAGCTCTATCTGTATACTACTACTGCTACTATCTCTATGGGATCAGGATATATGGTACCACAACTTCACATGTGAACACAGCATAAAGGAATGTGATTACACCCCAAGCAGACGGAACTAGAAGAGGATGGCTCCCGCCCAGGGGACTACTTACGGGCTGGCAGGGGACACCTTTCAAACCGTATAACCATTACTGTCTGCAGAAACGTCTCCCAAGCATGGTGAGAAAGTAGATTTTACCATTAACGTGTTCCACATGTTATTTATAGTAAAATCTGATGACAGGTTCCCATTAATGGTCACTTCAAAGAGTTCCCATTAATGGTCACTTCAAAGAGTGCCCATTGACTTGTATACAGTTGATCTGTACTCATGATAGGCTATGATCTGCGCGTATAAAAGGACTGTAACTTTCTTGGTTAAAGGGGTATTCCGGCTAGAGACATCTTGTCCCCTATTTAAAAGGATCTCTGTGCATCACCCAGCATTCTCTGCCGGGCTACTGCTCCAGTCTCGGAAACCTCTGTGTTTCTGGAACTGGAGAAGTGACACCACGCCACGCCCCTTCCATTCATGTCTATGGGAGGGGGCGTGACGACTGTCACGCCCCCTCCCATAGACATGAATGGAAGGGGTGTGGCGTGACGTCACCATTCCCGGAAACACAGAGGTTTCCGAGACTGGAGCAGCAGCAGCATCCCCTATCCTTTGGATAGGGAATAGGATGCCTATAGCCGAAATACCCCTTTAAACGGGTACTCCACTGGAAAACATTTTCTTTGAAATCAACTAGTGCCAGAAAGTTAAACAGATTTGTAAATTACTTCTATAAAAAAAAAAATCCAAATCCTTCCAGTACTTATCAGCTGCTGTATAATACACAGGAAGTTCTTTTTGAATTTCCTTTCTGTCTCACCAAAGTGCTCTCTGCTGACACATCTGTCCATGTCAGGAACTGTCCAGAGCAGGAGGAGCAAATCCCCATAGCTCTAGACAGTTCCTGACATGGACAGAGGTGTCAGTAGAGAGCACTTGTGGTCAGACAGAAAGGAAATTAAAAAAAAGAAAAGAACTTCCTGTGTATTATACAGTAGCTGATAAGTACTGGAAGGATTTGGATTTTTTTTAATAGAAGTAATTTGCAAATAACTTTCTGGCACCAGTTGCTTTAAAAGAAAATGTTTTCCATTGGAGTACCCCTTTAATGTTTCTGACTTCTCGATACATTTACACAGAGTTGATGGGCAGCTCAGTGGTTCGCCTTGATGTCTTGCAGCACTGGTGTCCTGGGTTCAAGTTATTTTAACGTCATAATAAAAGTTATGTTTTAGGCACTTCCCAAACCTTTTTTGATCATATATTTGCTAGGAGGCTGATGCATAGGGTTAGTGGGTCTCCTCTCAAATTCTCCACTCCTTTACTGTGACCCATATTACCCAAGAATCTCTACAACTTAAAGGGGTATTCCAGGAAAAAACTTTTATTTTATATCTCAACTGGCTCCAGAAAGTGAAACAGATTTGTAAATTACTTCTATTAAAAAATCTTAATCCTTTCAGTACTTATGAGCTTCTGAAGTTAAGGTTGTTCTTTTCTGTCTAAGTGCTCTCTGATGACATGTGTCTCGGGAAACGCCCAGTTTAGAAGAGGTTTGCTATGGGGATTTGCTTCTAAACAGGGCGTTTCCCGAGACAGGTGTCATCAGAGAGCACTTAGACAGAAAAGAACAACCTTAACTTCAGAAGCTCATAAGTACTGAAAGGATGAAGATTTTTTAATAGAAGTAATTTACAAATCTGTTTAAGTGCTCTCTGATGACACCTGTCTCGGGAAACGCCCAGTTTAGAAGCAAATTCCCATAGCAAACCTCTTCTAAACTGGGCGTTTCCCGAGACACGTGTCATCAGAGAGCACTTAGACAGAAAAGAACAACCTTAACTTCAGAAGCTCATAAGTACTGAAAGGATTAAGATTTTTTAATAGAAGTAATTTACAAATCTGTTTAACTTTCTGGAGCCAGTTGACATATAAAAAAGAAAAAGTTTTTTCCTGGATAACCCCTTTTAAAATCTTTCAGCGGAGATTTGGCAAAAAACGGGCACTTGGAAATATGCCGTCTCCATAGGCGGCAATGCATTTCCAAGCGGATTCTGCTGAAAAAATTGGCATAGGAATGGGGAATTTCGCAGTATTTCTTTCAGTCGTATAAATTACACGGTGCAGTAGAATCCTTTTGAAAACAATGGGACTCTGCTGCAACGGTATTTCCGAGTGGAATTTTTCTGCCGGGTTCCGCTCGAAATCCCGCCTTGTTCCCGGTTGTTCTTTTCTGTCTATGTGCTCTCTGATGACACGTTTTTCGAGGAACTGCCCATGTTAAGAAGAGGTTTGCTCTGGGGATTTGCTTTCAAACTGGGTGTTTCCCCTAGAAAAGAACAACCTTAACTTCAGAAGCTCATAAGTACTGAAAGGATTAAGATTTTTTAATAGAAGTAATTTACAAATCTGTTTAACTTTCTGGAGCCAGTTTATATATAAAAAAAGTTTTTTTTCCTGGATAACCCCTTTAATTTTTGAATACTAGGGAAAGATTGTAGAATTTGGGATTATCCTGGAGATAATCTTGTATAAGCCTTTCACTGAATGTCCTGGGAAGACTATGTTGGATTCCATATGATGTTCTAGTCCTGCCTGAACAGTAAATCGACCGTATCGACACCCAACAAGACGAGATACTATTGGATAAAATCTCCCGTGGCTTATGAGTAGAGATGAGCGAACTTACAGTAAATTCGATTCGTCACGAACTTCTCGGCTCGGCAGTTGATGACTTTTCCTGCGAAAATTAGTTCAGCCTTCAGGTGCTCCGGTGGGCTGGAAAAGGTGGATACATTCCTAGGAAAGAGTCTCCTAGGACTGTATCCACCTTTTCCAGCCCACCGGAGCACCTGAAAGCTGAACTAATTTATGCAGGATAAGTCATCAACTGCCGAGCCGAGAAGTTCGTGACGAATCGAATTTACTGTAAGTTCGCTAATCTCTACCTATGAGAAATTCTCCACAATTATTAATGTTTATGAATGCTGAATCTCTCGGCTCAGCACATGTTGGCATTACTTTCTTAGCACCAAGAAAAGTGCTGAGCTGGCTTCTAAAGCGAAAATCGGTTTTAAACACATTCTGCCTTCCTTCTGTTTAAACAGTGTGTGAATGAGACCCCCGTGCTGAGCTCGAACCCATTTACAGGAACCAAGGGGGCACAGAACACATGAGTGCAGCCTGCTGAATGTTTGCTTTCCTAATGACTATGAGACATAACCCTTTCTGTCCTGCCGAGATTCACTCTACAGAAGCCCCGAGAATACATGACACATCTCCTCCTTTAACCAATGGCTTCTATAAGAGAACGCAGAGATCTTTGTCGCCATTCATATGGTTGTGGTTTATACAGACAGGGAACGCGCCCATAAGGGTCTATTCACACGGCCGAATTTCCGCCTCAAATTAAAGCCCATAGACTTCTGTGGCAGTGTTCTTCAACCTGCAACCCTCCAGATGTTGCAAAACTACAACTCCCAGCATGCCCGGACAGCCGTTGGCTGTCCGGGCATGCTGGGAATTGTAGTTTTGCAACATCTGGAGGTCCGCAGGTTGGACACCACTGTTCTATGGGATTCTGCACTCCCATTCACACTTCTAAAGTTCTGCTAGCGGAATTCTGCAAGCCGAAATTCAGAAGTGTGAATGGGAGTGTGGAATCCCATAGAAGTCTATGAGCTTTAAAGGGGTACTCCCCTGGAAAACATTTTTTTTTTTATTTTTTTTTTTTAAATCAGCTGGTGGCAGAAAGTTAAACAGATTGGTAAATGACTTCTATTTAAAAATCTTTATCCTTCCAGTACTCATCAGCTGCTGTATGCTCTACATGAAGTTCTTTTTTTTTTTTTTTAATTTCCTTTCTATCTGCCACCTCTGTCCATTTTAGGAACTGTCCGGAGCAGGAGAGGTTTGCTATGGGGATTTGCTCCTGCTCTGTCCCTGCAGAGAGCACTGTGGTCAGACAGAAAAGAAATTCAAAAAGAACTTCCTGTGGAGCATACAGCAGCTGATAAGTACTGGAAGGCTTAAGATTTTTAAATAGAAGTAATTTACAAATCTGGTTAACTCTCTGCCACCAGTTGATTTAGAAAAAAAAAAAAAAGGGTTTCCAGTGGAGTACCCCTTTAAATTGAGGCGGCATTCTGCAAGCAGAAATTCTGCTGTGTGAATAGACCCTCAGTCTCCTGCATTATTTTAGTCTCCAATGACTTCTATAGAGGAAAAACAGAAGAAGACAGAGTATCATGGTGTGACTTATTTTATTTATATGGTTGCCTATGGAATGCATACAAAACCACCCCGGCACAAAACATATGGCGGCACACAGTGCAGGAAAACTCTGTATGATAAAATGTTGGCTGTATTACAACTTGGGCCACAATGCAGTTGGTATTAAAGAGGTACTCTGGTGAAAACCTTTTTTTCTTTTAAATCAACTGGTGGCAGAAAGTTAAACATATTTGTAAATTACTTCTATTAAAAGATCTTACTCCTTCCTGTACTTATTAGCTGCTGAATACTACAGAGGAAATTCTTTTCTTTTTGGAATGCTCTCTGATGACATCACGACCACAGTTCTTTCTGCTGACGTTATTATAATAATAATAATAATGCTTTATTTATTGTTGTCCTTAGTGGGATTTGAACCCAAGTCCCAAGCACTGCAAGGCAGCAGCGCTAACCACTGAGCCACCATGCTGCCCTTAGCATGCATCTGCTATGCATGGTTGCTAAAATGTACAGAGATGTCAGCAGAGAGCACTGTGCTCGTGATGTCATCAGTGTTCCAAAAAGAAAGGAATTTCCTCTGTAGCATTCAGCAGCCAATAAGTACTGGAAGTATTAAGATTTTTTAATAGAAGTAATTTACAAATATGTTTAACTTTCTGCCACCAGTTGATTTAAAAGAAAAAAGGTTTTCACCGGAGTACCCCTTTAAAGGGGTACACCGGTGGAAAAAACATTTTTTTTTAAATCAACTGGTGCCAGAAAGTTAAACAGATTTGTAAGTTAATTAGGAATAAATAAAAGATAAAAGAAATTCAAAAAGCTAAGAATTTCTTCTCTAGTATACAGCTGTTAAGTACCGGAAGGATAAAGATTTTTTAATAGAAGTAATTTACAAATCTGTTTAACTTTCTGGCACAGTTCATTTAAAAAGAAAAGTTTTCCACCAGAGTACCCCTTTAAGGCAATATGGTATATGAGCCATAACACAACAGGAAAGCTTTGACACCTAGTATGCCCCCATAAGTACTGGGGCATAGTAAAGTATTGGCAAGACAATGGCTTGGTGGTTTACTATATGCAGACAAATTCCTCTAATCCAACAGGACTAGGTATGTGTCACAACATAGACCCCAATAGATACCGACAAGTCCCATTGATTTTCAATGGTGTCCATCAGGATTCCGTTTAATGCACATTATTTTGCAGGAGAAAAAAACCTGACCTGCAGAATTTTTTTCTCCTCTGAAGTCCCTTCTTTTTGATGGAATCAGCAAACGGAGCTCCTAACGCTCTAAACACCTTATCCCCTATGCAAAGGATAGGGGATAAGATGTTAGATCCGCGTTTGTGACGTCACACCACGCCCCCTCCATTCGTGTCTATGGGAGGGGGCGTGATGCCCAGTTCATAGCCTTCCTGCCTCCTCCCGTAGAGGTGAATGGAGGTAGTGTGGCGGCCGGCATTGCCAGTCATCGGGCACAGAGCGGAGTTCGCTCCGTGCACCCATTGACTCGGATGCCGCAGCCGAGATCACCGGGGTCCCCAGCAGTCTAACATCTTATCCCCTACACTTTGGATAGGGGATAAGATGTTTACAGCGGAGTAGCCATTTAATAATACAGAATGTTCGATAACCACTTTCACATTGGGTAGAATTTCACAGGACCAGGATCAGAAGACTAGGTTCACACTCAAGAGGAATTCCGTTTGGAAATTTCAGCAGAATCCCATTGCGGTCAGTCTCTGAAATTCTGCTGCCATAACAATGATCTACCTCATTCTTTCGGCAGAACTTGCACAGAATACATCGCCCTCTATGGGGACGGCAATGTCCACGCATTCCTAGCGCGGTCCGGCTGGAGAAGTTTGTTATACTTTGGCTGCCTGTGACCCCAAAGCCCTAATAATCTGGTACCCATCAGGTTTGAAGGAATTTTAATGTACAAGTGTCTTTATTGCTTTTTCATGTTCAAATTTTTTGATTTTTAGAAAGACGTTTGTGGTACCCCTTGGAGGGTGTATGGTAGTGGTGGTATGGTATTGGTATATGAGGGATTAATGTTCACCCTATAGTTCGTGACGCCAGGCTGAGGGCTGGTATGCTGAGGTAATGCTCCGGCCTATCGCCGCCCTTCCCAGTAACGATAGGTGCATGAAATGACTGAAGGTCCACAAGGAGATTGAACTTGAACAACTTTACTTAAGTGCTTGCACTATCCAAGGCACAGTAACAGTCTCATGCAAACAGTCCTTATATCGCTCAGTGACTGACAGTTGTTGCGGACCTTGAGCTATTTAGAAAGTCTCTGAATTTAGGGTAGATATTTGCAGATCCGTCCGGATTTAGGGGTTATATTAGGTCCGGTGATGCTGCAGAGTGTCTGGGGATTGATACACTCTCTATTCTGAATTACTCAGCCCTTGCCGCAAGGCTTGGGCCTAACTCACTGCGATAGCTGCTGCGCATATCCTTCTCGTTTGACAGCCCAGGAACAAGAGAGAGAAAACATGGCTGCCGCTCCCTTATATGGGCAGGGGGCGGGGTGAATCCGATTGGTCCGAACATCTGTCATTCACCATTACACTAAGTAATGGGATTGCATATGTCACAGGGCCTCCAAAGGTCCTTAAGCAGAATACCATAGAGTTTACCTAGTCACGTGACCCGCAGGTCCTGCAACGCTATGGAACAGGTAATTAACCATTTATTTATATATATATTACTATATTTACATCAACCTTACATAAATTACTGAACTATTAGTTGGAATAGAGGCGACAAGGGGTAGGCTACACAACAGGGATCCCTACGTCCTAGGGACTCTGGCTATGGGGACCCACACATACATAGGTACCGTATAAGATGTGGTACCGGGACACCACACGTTACTTATTGCTTGGAGTCTCTGTCACAAATCCCGTCGCTGCATTGTGTTCTCCGCCGAGTATTATCAGCAGTTACTCACAGAACCACAACCAGACAGTCTATTCATGATTGCCGAGGATATTTTATTCATTAAGGATATTATCATAAGATTCCAG
This sequence comes from Hyla sarda, assembly GCF_029499605.1. Taxonomy (NCBI): domain Eukaryota; kingdom Metazoa; phylum Chordata; class Amphibia; order Anura; family Hylidae; genus Hyla; species Hyla sarda. Next base: position 124,877,793 of record NC_079198.1, on the reverse strand, counting down.
TACCCAATACACATCTAAAAAATTAGCATTGGCACCTAAATGCTGTAATTTTTGATGAGGTCTTTTACTGACTCATTTACAGCATCCCGTTGGCTCATACATTTGACAGTCGTCTGAATTTGACATTATTTCACATTTTATCAAAGCTCGACCCCAATCCTTAAAATGGTATTTTGCATAAAGGTTGGCAGATAACTTCCGCCCTGCGACACACATATTTAAAAATGGGAACGTCGGATGATACATTTTGTCATCAGGAATTTTAGGACTGTGTAATGCAGATGATATTTTGTATCCAGGAACATATCGCCCCTTGTGATCTAAGCGCAGAGATGGGAAGCTGTAAAATAAATGACGGCGATAACATTAAAGTACCGTTTTGGCAGGGAGGTCGCAATTTTGTGTTTTAGGACCAGGCTAGACTACTGGGCACACATACATAATTGTCAGAATGACTTGATCGGGCTCTGCTCGTACTAATGTGCTGCTGGGTGACCCTGTTGCCAGCAGCACAATGAGAATAATTTTTACAAGGCATTAATGTGCATCGTACAATCCTTGGCAATCACGCGGCTCCCATGTAAGCCTTCACATTGTGTTAATCTTATGAAATTGAAACAATCTATTTGCAAATAACAGTCAAATTTCATTGGGTTTTTACACTTCCCAAGTCTGCTAGCGTGTGTGACAGATGTGTCCACTTGGATCCGTTACCAAATGGCGTAAAAATCTAAATGACCCATGTCCTAATTGTAATATCCATAAGCGCTATGGTAAAGCTTAATTTTAACGTTGTGCTTATAATGTTAGAAAAGACCGCGCCGTGTCTGGAGTCCAAAGAAACTGACTGGAATGGTCAGAATTGGCAAGACTATATTCACATTGATTCTGGAGTATGAAGGAGTTACATAAAGTTACTGCACTTACATAGTAACGTTGGTCTTTTTTCAATCTTAAGAACTGAGTCCATCAAGTTCAACCTATATCCCTACTGTGTGGATCCAGAAGAAGGCAAAGAATCCTTATGAGGCTGATGCCAATTGCTCCATGACCACCTCCTCTGGCAGAGAGTTCCATAGTCTCACTGCTCTTACAGTAAAGAACCCCCGTCTGTACTGGTGTAGAAACCTTCTTTCCTCTAGGCATAGAGGATGCCCCCTTGTTATAGATACAGTTCTGGGTATCAGTAGGTCGTAGAGAGATCTCTCTATGGTCCCCGATATATTTATATTGTTTATACATAGTTATTAGATCGCCCTAAAGCCTTTGTTTTTCTAAACTAAATAACCCTAATTCTGATAATCTTTCTGGGTACTGTAGTCCTCCCATTCCCTGTATTACTCTGGTTGCCCGTCTTTGAACCCTCTCCAGCTCCACTATATCTTTCTTGTACACTGGTGCCCAGTACTGTACACAGTATTCTATGTGTGGTCTGACCAGTACTGTACACAGTATTCTATGTGTGATCTGACCAGTACTGTACACAGTATTCCATGTGTGGTCTGACCAGTACTGTACACAGTATTCTATGTGTGGTCTGACCAGTACTGTACACAGTATTCTATGTGTGGTCTGACCAGTACTGTACACAGTATTCCATGTGTGGTCTGACCAGTACTGTACACAGTATTCTATGTGTGATCTGACCAGTACTGTACACAGTATTCCATGTGTGGTCTGACCAGTACTGTACACAGTATTCCATGTGTGGTCTGACCAGTACTGTACACAGTATTCTATGTGTGGTCTGACCAGTACTGTACACAGTATTCCATGTGTGGTCTGACCAGTACTGTACACAGTATTCTATGTGTGGTCTGACCAGTACTGTACACAGTATTCCATGTGTGGTCTGACCAGTACTGTACACAGTATTCCATGTGTGGTCTGACCAGTACTGTACACAGTATTCTATGTGTGGTCTGACCAGTACTGTACACAGTATTCTATGTGTGGTCTGACCAGTACTGTACACAGTATTCCATGTGTGGTCTGACCAGTACTGTACACAGTATTCTATGTGTGGTCTGACCAGTACTGTACACAGTATTCCATGTGTGGTCTGACCAGTACTGTACACAGTATTCCATGTGTGGTCTGACCAGTACTGTACACAGTATTCCATGTGTGGTCTGACCAGTACTGTACACAGTATTCCATGTGTGGTCTGACTAGTGATCTGTACAGCAGTAGTATTATTCCTTGTCCTTGCCCCTTTTGATGCCCCCCTTGTCCTGGCAGCAGCTGCCCGACATTGGTCACTACAGGTAAATTTGCTGTGGACTAAAACTCCTAAGTCCTATTCCACGTCAGTCATCCCAAGTTTTCTCCTATTAATACATAATCCCATATTTTTCCTCCCTCGTGCCTAACCTTACATTTATCTGTGTGGAACCTCATCTGCCACTACCCAGCCCAAGCCTCCACTAAAAGGGAACCTGACAGGAGATTTATGCTGCCCCGTCTGACAGCAGGATATGATGGAGAGATGAAGAGAGTCCAATGAGGAGTCCAATGATATATAGGTTTAAATTATTTTGGAACAGGATATATAAGTAAAAGGCCAAGAAAAGTTGACTCCAGGGAGAGATGGTTGGAGTCCTGCTGCCCACTACACAGCCTTCTGTGTACACACAGTGATACAGGGAAAGCTGCCACTCACTAGGAGTCCTGTTAGGTTTATATAATTTGGAACAAAATTCCTATGTGGTGACGGTGTGATGCAGGGCGGATGGAATTACCCTAGGGGCAGATGGCATTTACCCCTTGTGTTCGTGATGCCAGGCCATGATTTAACCGCTTCACCACCCGAAAGTAGGCCGCTGGATCCTGCGCTAGGCACAGGGGCAAATAATGACTCCGATGTCAAGTTACTGGACTTGGACAATTTGATGCAGGGCCATGCTGACTTGAGACAGATTGACTTAGACTGCCCCGACAGGTAGAGGAAGCCGCCGCTTGGAAAGATCCCCTTCTCCAGGAACACAGGTTTGTTCCAGCCGACCGTCCAACTCCCGACCGGAGGATACGAACACGGCCGCTCCCGACCAGCAAATCAGTCGAACACCTTCCATAGCTAGAAATAACGAAAGTGCTGTCCCAATAGTAATTCCCCCCACAAACGAGACCAGCTCCGTCTTGAGGGTCAAACAGGAATGAATTTAATGGGGCTACCTGCCCGGTATTTATGCAGGTCTCCACCAGGTGGACACTCCCCTAGGGGACCTGATGGAAGACTGTAAAACATAGTGGACAGTAGCCAATCACAGTGGCTTCAACATAAGCCCTTCCCACTTTACCCATACCTCCCTCCTCTCTATCCCCCAGACAACTGGGAATAAATCCAATTATCTCCCAGGATGAAGAAATCCAATTATCTCCCAGGACACAACAAGAAAACACATTGAAACATATAAATGACAAAATAGAAGGCGGGCGGCAGCTTCCAGCGTTGTTTGGTAGAGAAAGGGTCCGTCTTTAGTTCCATAGGATTTGTACCGAACACTGCTGATTTTTCCTCTGGTCCCAAAAACGGCCGCCGCCTCATACGAATGGAGAGGTGTCTGCGGTTAACCACACATTCTAATTGGGGCCAAGAGGTTAACCGGCAGATGGATCCGTCACAATACCCCTTTGTAGCTTACCAGGTTTTAACTTGGACCTGGAGGGTAGTGGACTTGTGGATCTGTGGCTGCGTGGTAGACTTTAGGCCTCTTCTGGACCTCAGACACACTCTGACTTGACTTGACCTTACTGCAACTCAGCTTAAGCAGAAAGAGCATAAGAGACTGAGCTAACTCCACCCAGGGCTTATATGGGGGAGACTCAGGAGGGGTCGCACAGGTCACCCCGCTGGCCACATGTCACCAGTACCTTCCTTGGCCACAACACATAGCAACAGTTCCCAAAGTTATATAACATTTTATATGCAATACACTATACAACACAGGCACTTAGGAATATACATAGGGTACAGGTGCAGAGGGTCCAGGGGTCACTGCATGGAGGCTGCCTGACAGGGCAGCAAGGGTACAGGGGTGCAACTCCTGCACTGGGCCACCACACCTATATATCTCGAAGCTCAGCTTTTCTCCCTCTGTCATATGATGGTTTCAGGTAGGGTGGCATAAATCACCTAACAAGTTAACTTTAAGATAACCATACTTGTACAGTTGGGACCTGACCTGAGGCCAGTGTCTTCCAAACAGTGTGTCTCCATCTGTTGCTAAACTACAACTCCTAGCATGCCCGGACAGCCTTTGGAGACCCACTGTTTGGAAAACACTGCTCGAGGTGCTGCTGGTGGCTGCTCTGGACAGAATTTATCTCCTTCTTCTCTGGCAGCTGGCAGTATGGTCCCTTCCTTCTTCCTTTACGACTGTACAGCTATGTTACTGCAGAGGTTCTGCTCCCTTCTTCTTTGGCAGCTGACAATATAGTCCCTTCTACTCCTCTACAGAAGAAGTCTTTTCAGCAATATTACCATGTTACTGCAGAGGTTCTGCTATTGCCTCATTCGGCAGATGATAATATATTTCCTACTTCTGCTTCTCAACTTTACTCCCATGTTACCGTAGATAATCTGCTCCTTCTTCCTCTGGCAGCTGACAATGCAGTCCAATCTTAGTTCACCTACAGTAGGTGTCTTCCAGCTATACTGCAATGTTACTACAGAAGCTCTGCTCCTTTCCTGACAAGCAGAAAGCTATTTCTATTGGCTGCTCTGCAGTAAACAAAGGATCGCTGTGTATAGACCTGGTGGAGAAGTGACTGAGCATGTGTGTCCTCTAGCACTCCGCTTAGTGGGTGGACGCTGGCAATAACTAAGCATGTGTGTCCTCTAGCACTCCGCTTAGTAGGTGGACGCTGGCAATAACTAAGCATGTGTGTCCTCTAGCACTCAGTTTGTAGGTGGACAGGGACAACAACTAAGCATGTGTGTCCTCCTGAACTAAGCTCAGTAGGTGGACGGGGACAATAACTAAGCATGTGTGTCCTATGTCCTACAGCACTCAGCTTAGTAGGTGGATAGGGACAATAAGCATGTGTGTCCTCCAGCACTCATCTTGGTTGGTGGATGGAGACAATAGCTAAGTCTGTGTGGGGTCGGGGTGTGAGGTGCAGGGTAGATGCAGGGCAGATGTTATGGCCCAAAGGGCAAATAGTATTAACCGCTTCTTGTTGTGATGCCAGGACGTGGTTTAGCCTTAACCACCCTAAGGTAATACCGCTGATCCTGGGTTAGGCAGGGGAAATGAAGACACCAACGCCAGATTAAGGATAACGGAAGCTTTACGGAGGCAAGACAAGTGATCTAGTCTTTGCAGTACAGCCAAATATCCCAGGGAGGTGACTAGTGACACAGGGGAACCTCACAGGCTTCCTGGGACTTGTAGTAGTTAGACTGACTTTAGTGCAGGCCACAGTGACTACAGATGAACTTGACAGAGATGGTGACTGACAATAAGATGACATGACTTACTGATCACCGACTTGTGGCTGCAGGACTTTAGGCTTGAGGCCTCCAATGCTCTGGACACAGACACTGGAACAACTTGACTGGACTTGACCTCAGCAGAAGTAGCAATGTGCTAAGAGAGAGAGATTGCAGCCCCTCCCCTGGTTATATAGGGGGGGGGGGTGAATGCAAGGAGCCCATAGGTCTCTTGGGGGGGGGGGGTCACCAGGTTACTAGTGCCTCCTGGGTAACAACCATTAAAGAGACAGTACACTTTCATAATACAAACATATTATACATTATGGTGATACTATAAGGGGGATCCTGGGGACATGCAGGGACTCTGCCTGACAGGGCAGGAGTAAAGTACGGGGCCACACCATCCCATACTGGAACACCACACATGTGGGTCCTCCAGCACTCGGCTAAGTAGGTGGATAGGGACAATAAGCATGTGTGTCTTCCAGCACTCAGCTCATTTGTTTCATGTGCACATTGCTATATACTGTGAACACTATACTATGGCGCCATCCTGGGTAAATAACTCCTCACTGGGTCATTTTTAAAAGCTTGTAAGTGGAAAATATAGTTAATATTTTATGATCTACACAATCAACATTATATTTAATGGAAGGGCAACCTCTTTATAGGAGTTTCCTGAAGTGATAACTTATCATTAAGTAATGTAATTGACAGACCCCTATTTTTAACATTCAGGGACTCTATAGTGACAGGGACTGTTCCCTAGGACTGGCACATGGCAAATGTGGTGCCAATATTTAAAAAGGGGTCAAAAGGTGACCCCGGGAATTATAGACCTGTATGTAAATTGTTTGAGGGTTTTCTAAGAGATGCTATTTTGGAGCATCTTGATAAAAATGAATGAATGACACCATATCAGCATGGCTTTATGAGGGATCGGTCCTGTCAAACTAACCTGATCAGCTTTTATGAGGAGGTGAGCTCCAGACTGGTCCAGGCGGAATCGCTGGATGTCGTATATCTGGATTTTTCCAAAGCATTTGATATGGGGCCACATAAAAGGCTGGTGCATAAAATGAGAAGGATTGGGCTGGGGGAGAATGTGTGTAAGTGGGTAAGTAACTGGCTCAGTGATAGGAAACAGAGGGTGGTTATTAATGGTACTTATTCTGATTGGGTGACTGTTACTAGTGGGGTACCACAGGGATCAGTCTTGGGTCCTGTCCTATTTAATATATTCATTAATTACCTTGTAGAGGGGTTGAATAGTAAAGTAGCAATCTTTGCAGATGATACTAAACTCTGTAAAGTGCTTAACACAATAGAGGACAGTGCACTATTACAAATGTATCTGGATAGGTTGGAGCTTTGGGCTGAGAAGTGGCAGATGAGGTTCAACACTGATAAATGTAAGGTAATGCACATGGGGAGGAAAAATCCGGGCTGGGATTATATATTAAATGGGAGAACAATTGGGACGACTGACATGGAAAAGGACTTAGGGGTCTTAGTTAATAGTAAATTTAGCTGTAGTGACCAGTGTCGGGCAGCTGCTGCCAAGGCAAATAAAATCATGGGGGGCATCAATAGGGGCATAGATGCCCACAACAAGGAAATAATTCTACTGCTGTACAAATCACTAGTCAGACCACACATAGAATACTGTGTACAGTACTGGTCAGACCACACATAGAATACTGTGTACAGTACTGGTCAGACCACACATAGAATACTGTGTACAGTACTGGTCAGACCACACATAGAATACTGTGTACAGTACTGGTCAGACTACACATGGAATACTGTGTACAGTACTGGTCAGACCACACATGGAATACTGTGTACAGTACTGGTCAGACCACACATGGAATACTGTGTACAGTACTGGTCAGACCACACATGGAATACTGTGTACAGTACTGGTCAGACCACACATGGAATACTGTGTACAGTACTGGTCAGACCACACATGGAATACTGTGTACAGTACTGGTCAGACCACACATGGAATACTGTGTACAGTACTGGTCAGACCACACATAGAATACTGTGTGCAGTACTGGTCAGACCACACATGGAATACTGTGTACAGTACTGGTCAGACCACACATGGAATACTGTGTACAGTACTGGTCAGACCACACATAGAATACTGTGTGCAGTACTGGTCAGACCACACATGGAATACTGTGTACAGTACTGGGCACCAGTGTACAAGAAAGATATAGTGGAGCTGGAGAGGGTTCAAAGATGGGCAACCAGAGTAATAAGGGGAATGGGAGGACTACAGTACCCAGAAAGATTATCAGAATTAGGGTTATTTAGTTTAGAAAAACAAAGGCTTAGGGGCGACCTAATAACTATGTATAAATATGTCAGGGGACAGTACAGAGATCTCTCCCATGATCTATTTATATCCAGGACTGTATCTATAACAAGGGGGCATCCTCTACGTCTAGAGGAAAGAAGGTTTCTACACCAGCACAGACGGGGGTTCTTTACTGTAAGAGCAGTGAGACTGTGGAATTCTCTGCCACCAGTCCAGGCAGTCAAAGTTACCTATCCCTAAGCGGGTAGGTAACTCACACTACTATATACCCAGATCCCATAGAGATAGCAGCAGCAGTATACAGATAGAGCTGGAGGGGGTGTATAACTACTATATATCCTGATCCTATAGAGATTGCAGCAGTATACAGATATAGCTGGAACAGAAGGTGTATAACTACTATATATCCTGATCCCATAGAGATGACAGCAGCAGTATACAGATAGGGCTGGAGGGGAGGTATATAAGTACTAAGTAATATATATATCCTGATCCCATGGAGATAGATGGAGCTGGGATGAATGGGGAGTGATCTGGTAGGTGATAATGTCATCCTGTAGTCCACAGAAAGTCATAAACAAGGTCTGACATCCTGTCACTCACATTAAGCAGTTTTTTTTTTTAGTCAGACTGGTGATCACATGGCCAAGTTACAGTAATGAAACATATGGATGCATCTGTGCTGGAATACAACAAATGGCGCTGTATGACTAGTGATGGTAGGTGTGCATGATATGGGCCAAAAAATTTAAAATAAACCTGGAGTGCCCCTTTAAATTAAGCTTTTTGTAAAGTTGTGTTATTTTGTAAGAAAAAAACAAAGGTAATAAAAATCATTTCCATCTGATATATGATTATGAATGGATGCAATCAACCTCTATTTGTAAGAAAAAAAAAAGGATTAAAAAACAGCTCTAAATGCATATTCATCCTTCTAAAATGCAAGACGGGAATGATATAAAACAGGGCACTGCCTTCAGACCGGCAGGGCCATCCTGGCACAAGGTGACTCTTCACATTGACATTGCCTGTACCCAGCTCACTATTATAGTACCAGTCAATATCACTTAAGGCTGACATTCTAAGGTAAGTAACATTCAGGCGCCTAAATGTTTACTTGAATACGACATAACTTTATTATTAACTCTTGTTTGTTACGTTACTTGTGCTTTCAGATTATTGACCCTTAGAAATGAACAATATTTTCTTATTATTGGAAGACACTGACATAATAAAGCACATCACTCACTCTTGCTCTGTGGTTATGAGAACAGTGGAATGAATAATAAAGCAGTTTTATTACAGGAATTGTTTAGAATTTACCATTGAGCGGGATCTTCGTACTGTACATATTCATTTGCATACTTTGAATTCATGAGCTTGTAGGGTTTTGACCTAATTTTCCTATACTTGGGGCTTGGCGGCTTTGTATTTTCTGCTTTGTGTTTGAAGGAAATCCTGTTTTTAGAAAATCAAGTTTGTATGATAAACATATATATATATATATATATATATATATATATATATATATGTATATATATATCTTTTTTTTTGGGGGGGGGGGGGGGATTACTTTGCTTCTTTTTTTAATAAGAAAAATAAAAATCCAGAAATTAATTTTTTACAATGAAAAGTAATCTCTCTATTATAAAGAAACTACGATTGACAATAGGTGATTATCACAACTCCTTACCAGGTCTGGTGCAAGGATTTTTGCCACCCTAGGCGAAAGCTAATTTTGCCGCCCCTTGACCCCATCCATTGGCTCCTCTCGATGTATGGGGGTGCACATGATGTCAGGATGTTGGATGGACCTGCCCTTAGTGATCGCCCCGGTCTGCCTCGGAGGTGGTGCTGCGCTCCTCCAGCAGGCTGAAAATGTTGATTATTATAGTATGGGTGGGGTGGGGGAAACGTGGTGGGGTTTTGCTTGATGGGCAGGTGCTTTGGGTGGACGGGCACCAAAGATGTTGTCTAACTTTATTGCAGACAGAGCGTCACCCCCATCAAGAGAGCGCTCTAGGCGGCTGCCTATTTTGCCTATAGGCAGAGCCGGCCCTGCTCCTTACTCCCCTCTGAAAAGTGACCTCTACACAGGACACATAGCTTTCCCACAAAACTTTCCCACACAAGTCAATAGAACAGTCCAAGTCTTCCTGAACAGTGACCTCTGCACAGGTCACAGAGCACTCTCCCATACAAGTCTATAGATGAGGGGGACAGCCTAACCTCCCTCTCCCCTTACAGTGACCTCTGCACAGGTCACAGAGCATGCCCACAACACTCTTACATACAAGTTGATAGCTGATGGGAACAGTCCAAATCTTTACCTTTCCTGTACAGTGGCATCTGCACAAGTCATAGAGCATGCCAACAATATTCTTCAATACAAGTCTCTAGCTGATGTGGGCAGACCAACTCCTCCCCCCTCCCCTTACAGTGAGCAGGTCACAGAGCATGCCAACAATATTCTTTTTTTAGAATTTGTGGTGTGATTTTCTTTTTCTAATTTTCCATTTTACTATCTATAATCAGTGTTTCCCAACCAGTGTGCCTCCAGCATTTGCAAAACTACAACTTGCAGCATGTCCGGACAGCCTTTGGCTGTCCGGGCATGCTAGGAGTTGTAGTTTTGCAACAGCTGAAAGCACACTGGTTGGGAAACACTGATCTATATTACACAATAAGCTTTAATTTTTGCAGTTTTCAATCTGGCACCTAGGTCTAAAGCTAAGATGACACAAGTAGATAGATAAGACAATAGCAGCTTAGCCTCCCATCACATGTGGAATGACCTCTGCACAAGTCACAGAGCATGCTCACATACCTGCCCCGTACAAAGAATAGGGTCTGGAGTTGTTCACTGTATATACTAAATGCTGAAAAAAAAACAGCTCAGGCACAAGATTGCTGCCCTTATAGTTGGTACTAAAAATAAAAAAACATTACAATAAGAAAATAGGAACATGTTTCAGTATCTGGTTTTAACCAGCCAAAGGCTGTCCAGACATGCTGGGAATTGTAGTTGTGAAACAGCTGGAGGCACACTTGTTGGGAAACACTGCTCTAGAGAGTGAGTACTCAATTGCGGCAAAATGTTGTACTTGCTCTTTAAGAGCCAATGTAAAAAGTCCAGTTTTGGAACTTTCCGTACACGTTTTTTCGGATGCTAAAACCCTGGAGTTGTAACCATCCCTCAGTTATATGGCACTCCGGCTGTCTTCACATATCTCCCCAAGTTAGCCCAGACTGAGTGAGTAATGGTGTTAATTTCATATCGTCAGTGCCCCCCTTTTTTCTGCTTTGTGCAAGCTGAGCACTTGCTACCCCGCTGTCTGTTTTTCCTTGCTAAGGTTCACTTGTAATTATGTTGATTTTCATCAACCCACCCCCTCATGGAAGCTTATTAGTTTGAATATTTTTTATTTATGATCATTTCACCAAACTCCTGCTAGCAATTCCAATTACTCTCACCGCTTCCTTGTAATTGTCTTTCCATAATGGCTCCGAAACAATTGCACTAAATGAGGTGGCTCCAGCAAGATGAGAGTCTCACTTCATTAAAGGCTAATGTATTCTCAGCTCCCGCGCGGTGGGGCCTGGCTTGGAAGTGAGACGTTTAAACAGCTCCGCTTTTTATTCAGCCACTTACTTCGCCATATTTCCTTTTTTTCTTTTGGTGGCCTCGCGTTGGGCGCAGCATTTTTGACAAGGGGGGGGGGGGGAAGGATTTTGTAGGCGTCCTCCTCCGCACTTGCTAACAGAAAAACAAAAAACACCAAAATAACGGTACACTGGAAAATATTTTTGCTAAATAATTCCTTTTACATCATTTGATGGAATGTGTATAGAATGCAAGGTTACACTTTCTGCAGAAATCCTTATATCTATATCTATATCTATATATATAGTTGTTTTTTATTATCATTTATGTTTATATTATTTTTATTACTATTATTATTATTATTTATGTATTATCTTTATTTCCTTTTTTATTATTATTTCTATTTTTATTATTATTATTATTATTTTTCCTTGCTGTAAATTCTACACTGATTGTAAAGGAATTTATTTTATTATGTAATAGGGATTGGGTAATAAAAAATGTTCAAGGATTCATCTATTTTTAACACCTTTTTAATCTTTGACTTAGAAACTTGAAGCAGCTTCCCAGATAAGTTTTATTACCCCCCCCCCCCCCCACTTCTGTATGAAATTGAAGGGTTAACCCTCCCTGAGGTTTGGCTTTGCCTGATGCTAGGCCACCCCCATGACAATCTGAGCTGTAGCAGCTAAACGGGTTGAGCCTGCACCTGTGGGGGTGAGCATTTAAAGGGGTACTCCAGTGGAAAACAATTTTTTTCAAATCAACTGGTGCCAGAAAGTTAAACAGATTTGTAAATTACTTCTATATAAAGATCTTAATCCTTCCACTATTTATCAGCTGCTGTATACTACAGAGGAAATTGTGTAGTTCTGTATTTCTTTCTGGAGTTCTTTCCAGTCTGACCACAGTGCTCTCTGCTGACACCTCTGTCCATGTCAGGAACTGTCCAGAGCAGGAGAGGTTTGCTATGGGGATTTTCTCCTGCTCTGGACAGTTCCTGACATGGACAGAGGTGTCAGCAGAGAGCACTGTGGTCAGACAGAAAAGAACTCCAGAAAGAAATACTACTTCCTGTGGAGCATACATCAGCTGATAAGTACTGGAAGGATTAAGATTTTTTATATAGAAGTAATTTACAAATTTGTTAAACTTTCTGGCACCAGTTTCACTGGAGTACCCCTTTAAGTCCAAGTCACTCTATTTGCAGTTGCCAATGAAAGACATTTTCAAGTAACCAGCAATCTTATAGTGATTCTGACTTCAGGTTTTGATCTGTTGGCTCGGCTTTTTGACTTCTCTCCTGTGTAGTGTTCTGGTACTCTGCTTACTCCTGTTGGTGACCTCAGGTAGTCTGACCTTGCTTTCCTATGTGTTTGTCTAGGTTTATTTCTGTAAGTTTTGTGTGCCTCCAGCTGTTACCCAACTCTGACTGTATTTTATTATTTTGACTTTGTTGGTCCCTGCACGTAGTTAGGCAGGGACCATCCTTGTAATTGTGGACCCATTGTTTAGGATGGGTACGCAAGTAGGCAGGGATAGAGAGTGTGGGCAAGATTAGGGCTGCACTCTATCCCTGCCCAAAATGACACCTTCCCCTTGTTGTATTTCGATTAAAGCGTACCTGTCATATCACAAAAAAAATTCTGCTTCTATATGTTACTCACTAGGTCATGCAGATGCTTTACATTTCTTTTATTTATTTTTTTTGTGTCTAGCTTATTTGGCTCAAAAATCCCTCTGTTCTGCTGCCCACTCATTCTGATATCCACTTCTCAGCAAGGTGTGTGTCAAAAGCAAGCACTAAGCCAGACTTCACTCACCATGCATTCATGTTCTCCCTGAGTCTGCTATGCTGTGTCTCTTTATCCAATCAATGCAGGCTGCTCTGTAACCCCCTCCTCTCTGTTTACATGCTGCAGTCTGATAGGACAGGAGTGAGCACAGAGGAGTTACAGTCTCACTCTCACTTACTGGAATTTGTCTCTGCCTGTGCTTCAGCTAGGACAAAGATGATGCTGCAGCCAGACAGGAGTATGTTCTGGATGGTGTGGGGACCCCTAATGAGCTATCATTTCTATAAAAAGGAGAACATTTTTATGAAGTATATTAGAAAGGTTAAGGTTTTGCCAAGATGGACAACATATAAAAAGTTTTTGATTCTAACAGTGCCCAATACTGATAATTTAACCTCCTACTGCTGGACGAACATCATGGTAAATTATGATTTAACTGTTTGGCAGGAAGGTGCAGAGAATAGTTAGTGCCGGGGCATGGAGAGGAGACTGCATAGGAGAGAAGATTTATTGCTGGATGAGAGAAGAACGAGGAGAGGGAGAAGCTATCAGTGCAGGGGCAGGGAGAGGGCATAGCAGTGCAGGGAAGACAAGCAGCCTTTCACTGTTGGGGCTTCAGAAGACTGGGAAAGCTGGGTTGTGCGCAAGAAAAAAAAGAAAACCCCAAAAATGTATTTTCCTGGGTCGTTAAAGGGGTGGTAAACAATTAAAAATTTTCAAATATTATCTGTACATTCATTGCTTTTAAATACTTGCTATTGTTTGAACTTCAGCAAGTTGTCTTGACCACATCTACATGCCTAAATGCATTGAGTTCCTGCCATATGATTGGCTGAATTGTGTTATTTGTGTTAACAAGCCATTAACCCCTTAACGACCACGGACGTAAATGTACGTTCTGGTTTGGCGGTACTTAGCGCATCAGGACGTACATTTACTTCCTGTGTATGACTGCGAGCATTGGAGCGGTGCTCGTGTCATACACGGTAGGTTCCGGCTCCTAGCAGCAGCTGGGGACCCGCCGTAATAGCCAACATCCGCAATCGCACGGATGTTCGCCAATAACCCCTCAGATGCTGTGATCAGTACAGATCACGGCAGTGCGCCTGTTAAAACAGATGATCGGATCGCCCGCTGTGCTGCCGCATTGATCCGATCATCTGTAATGGAGGATGGAGGTCCCCTCACCTGGCTCCGTCCATCTCCCGGCATCTCTATACCCTATGCATAGCATTGTACAGAAACTATCAAAATATAATGTTAATGATCCCGTACGGTGAATGGCGTAAACGTAAAAAAATATAAATAAAAAGTCCAAAAATGCTGCTTTTTAGTCACATTTTATTCCCAAAAAATGTTATAAAAATTATCTAAAAGTTTTATATATGCAACTATGGTATCATTAAAAAGTACAGATGACGGCACAAAAAATGAGCCCTCATACCGCCCTATATACGGAAAAATGAAAAAGTCATAGGTGGTCAAAATAGGGCGCTTTTAGATTACTGATTTTGTACAAAAAGTTTTAGATTTTTTTTAAGTGGTACAAAAATATAAAAGTATCAAGCCATGGGTATCGTTTTAATCGTATTGACCCACAGAATAAAGAACAGTAAAGTGTACAGTGTGAAAACGAAACCCTCCAAAATGTGCACAATTGTGGTTTTCATTAATATTTCCTCCCTAAAAAAATATTTTTTTGGGTTCGTCGTACATTTTATGGTAAAACGAGAGGTTTCATTACAAAGTACAATTGGTCATGCAAAAAACAAGCCCTTATATGGGTCTGCAGATGGAAATATTAAAGAGTTATGGATTTTAGAAGGCGAGGAGGAAAAAACGAAATTGGCCAAAATAAAATTGGCCTGGTCCTTGAGGTGAAAATGGGCTTGGTCATTAAGGGGTTAAACAGGTGTACCTAATAAAGTGGCCAGGGAATGTATTATATAACATTATTATGTTAAATATTTTTGTTCCTGTTTACCAAATAAGGTTTATTTTAAAAGGGATAAGACTGCATCCAACCTGGAATTATTTCGGCAGGATGAATCTCGCAGTTTTTTCAATGTATAATGGGACTTTTCCGTTCCGGCCAACTGCGACGAATTAATCCCTGACGTCTTTGATGTCTAACGTAAGAAAGGAAGCTGCCAGAACAGGACTCTAAGCTGGAGCTTCCATGTATGTTCTATTTACAGTGAAAACATTCCCATCCTGAAATCGGGAGAATCGTCACATATCGCTTTTCGGAGCAATTTGTCAGGAATGTGATAAATACTGAGGCTGTGAACGTTCTGCTAAAAGTGGAAACCACTTTAGTGCACGTAAATCTTAATTCTGTTTAATATTATGGTACCAGCGCAGTGTTTACCAACTGGTGTGCCTCCAGCTGTTGCAAAACTACAACTCCCAGCATGCTCGGACAGCCAAAGGCAAGTTTAGTGTGGCTAAATCTTAATTCTATTTAGTACTATAGTACCGGTACAGTGTTTCCCAACTGGTGTGCATGGAGTTGTAGTTTTGCAACAGCTGGAGGCACCCAGGTTGGGAAACACTGCACCAGTGCCTTGTCATTGGTGTAGACTGCCCTCTTGGTGAGCATTGTTGTTGCAAAACTACAACTCCCAGCATGCTCAGACCGCCACAGGCAAGTTTAGTGTGGATAAATCTTAATTCTGTTTAATACTATAGTATCAGCTCAGTGTTTACCAACTGGTGGGCCTCCAGCTGTTGCAGAACTACAACTCCCAGCATGCACGGACAGCCACAGGCAAGTTTAGTCCAGCTAAATCTTAAAGGGGTTATCCAGGGAAAAAACTTTTTTTATATATCAACTGGTTCCAGAAAGTTAAACAGATTTGTAAATTACTTCTATTAAAAAATCTTAATCCTTTCAGTACTTATGAGCTGCTGAAGTTGAGTTGTTCTTTTCTGTCTAAGTGCTCTCTGATGACACGTGTCTTGGGAACTGGCCAGTTTAGAAGCAAATCCCCATAGCAAACCTCTTCTACTCTGTGCAGTTCCCGAGACAAGCAGAGATGTCAGCAGAGAGCACTGTTGCCAGACAGAAAACAACAGCTCAACTTCAGCAGCTGATAATTATTGGAAGGATTAAGATTTTTGAATAGAAGTCATTTACAAATCTGTTTAACTTTCTGGAGCCAGTTGATATAAAAAAAAAAAAGTTTTTTCCTGGAATACCACTTTAATTCTATTTAGTACTATTGTACCTGTACAGTGTTTCCCAACTGGTGTGCTGGGAGTTGTAGTTTTGCAACAGCTTGAGGCACCCTGGTTGGGAAACACTGCAGAAGCATCTTGTCATTCGGGTAGACTGCCCCCTCGGTGAGCATTGCTGTCGCAAAACTACAACTCCCAGCATGCTTGGACAGCCAAAGGAGAGTTTAATGCGGGTAAATCTTAAAGGGGTACTCCGGTGGGAAAACAATTTTTTTTCTTTTTTAAATCAACTGGTGCCAGAAAGTTAAACATATTTGTAAATTACTTCTATTAAAAAATCTTAATCCTTCCTGTATTTATTAGCTGCTGAATACTACAGAGGAAATTCTTTTCTTTTTGGAATGCTCTCTGATGACATCACGAACACACTGCTCTCTGTTGACGTTATTATAATAATAATAATAATAATAAGTCTTTATTTATTGTTGTCCTTAGTGGGATTTGAACCCAATTCCCCAGCGCTGCAAGGCAGCAGTGCTAACCACTATGCCATCATGCAGCCCTTAGCATACATCTGCTATGCACGGTTGCTAAAATGGACAGAGATGTCAGCAGAGAGCACTGTGGTCGTGATGTCATCAGTGTTCCAAAAAGAAAAGAATTTCCTCTGTAGCATTCAGCAGCTAATAAGTACTGGAAGGATCAAGATTTTTTTAATAGAAGTAATTTACAAATATGTTTAACTTTCTGGCATCAGTTGATTTAAAAAAATAAAAAGAAATTGATTTTCCATCGGAGTACCCCTTTTAATTCTGTTTAATACTATAGTACCGGTGCAGTGTTTCCCAACTGATGTGCCTCCAGCTAGTGCAAAACTACAACTCCCAGCATGCCCGGACAGCCAAAGGCTGTCCGGGCATGCTGGGAGTTGTAGTTTTGCAACAGCTTGAGGCACCCTGGTTGGGAAACACTGCAGAAGCATCTTGTCATTGGTGGAGGCCGCCCTCTCGGTGAGCCTTGCTGTTGCAAAACTACAACTCCCAGCATGCCGTAGGCTGTCCGGGCATGCTGGAAGTTGTAGTTTCGCAACAGCTGGAGGCACCCTGGTTGGGAAACACTGCACCAGTGCCTAGGATGGAAGCCTCCCTCTAAAATGCAGTAATTGGGAGGCCGTGCAGAAGGTGGCTTATCTCTAGGCAGGAATGTTTGACTGGAAAGAAAGTTAGTCTCCCATGTAAACATGGACCGCGGCCAGGATATGTGCTTTTCTCATAGACAGAGGATCCGTTTCAGCTTCAGACCACATGTCCGCAGGGAGCGGTTACACGTTGGTTAATTGCAGACAGTTCCATTCCTATCCTGGTTATCAGGCCTGGCGGTTTAGGGTGGATCACTTTCTCTCGCACTATCTTTCTAATTGGCTGGAAAAGGACCGTAACCTAAACCGGTGTAAGACTAAAGCCGCTTCCTCCGAGGCCAAAGAAAAACAGGCGCTTCAGGCCTCGTGGATGCAGATTTTGTTTTTGCGCTTTTTCTCATTTTAAACACATTCTTGTTATCCTTTCCCAACAGTTTGCTTTTTAAACCCTGGGAGTAGTTTAATATTTCAGATAGTACTAATTTCCGCTATATGGGGGCGTCTATATACTCGTATAAGCTTTCTCGAGAATCAGACGTTTCTTTCATTTTTCAGAGGCCTTGTTATAAATGAAAGAAGCGATCTGATTGGTTGCTATGGGAAACTCAGCAACTTTTCCTCTGCACTGGTTTTGATAAATCTCCCCCCATAGACCATAAGCCCTTGAGGGCAGGCATTGATCTGACGTGTTTCAGATGCCGATGACCTTAATCATAGACTTATCGTTGGTCTATGATTAAGGTCAATGGCAACCAAAATGCATCAGTTCCATGCCATTCCCTGATGTGTTAAAGGGGTACTCCGGTGAAAACCTTTTTTCTTTTAAATCAACTGGTGGCAGAAAGTTAAACATATTTGTAAATTACTTCTATTAAAAAATCTTAATCCTTCCTGTACTTATTAGCTGCTGAATACTACAGAGGAAATTCTTTTCTTTTTGGAATGCTCTCTGATGACATCACGAGCACAGTTCTCTCTGCTGACGTTATTATAATAATAATAATGCTTTATTTATTGTTGTCCTTAGTGGGATTTGAACCCAAGACCCCAGCACTGCAAGGCAGTAGTGCTAACCACTGAACCACCATGCTGCCCTTAGCATACATCTGCTATGCATGGTTGCTAAAATGGACAGAAATGTCAGCAGAGAGCACTGTGCTCGTGATGTCATCAGTGTTCCAAAAAGAAAGGAATTTCCTCTGTAGCATTCAGCAGCTAATAAGTACTGGAGGGATTAAGATTTTTTAATAGAAGTAATTTACAAATATGTTTAACTTTTTGGCACCAGTTGATTTCAAAGAAAAAAGGTTTTCACCGGAGTACCCCTTTAAAGTAGAAATAAAAGAAAAAAAGACAGGAGTATGGCGCGTCGTGTAATGTGTGGATAAAGGTGTGTTAGAAAGCAGTGTATGTTCGTCTCTCATCTTCTAACCCCCTTGGGTGCATGAATATCACCCCAATATAGGGGTACTGTAGAGGCGTGGATCTGCAACCCTTCAGTGCGAATGCTGGTATCCTTGGGAGGAACCCATCAGAGGAAATGAAGAAATGAAGAAAAAGGCACTGGATGGCGCTGAATCTGTGGTGGTCACATACAGAACACAAAGTTCAGATATAATAGTAAAGCATCAATCCTTTTTATTGATACTTAAGTAAAACAATAAAATGGCAATTACGCATTTCGAGGGCAAAATCCCTCTTCCTCAGAATGCCAATCTGAGGAAGAGGGATTTTGGAGGCGGAGCCGCTCGTCACAGTCACGCCAGCACACGGCCCCGCCTCCAAAACTCACTACACACATAGGACGGCCGCCGGAAAGCCCTGTGTGTATAGTGAGCAAGGAATACGCAGCGTATTTCCTGCTGCTGCCGTAAATTTTGCGCAGCGTGAAATACGCTGCATATACGCCAGGTGGGAACGCACCTTTAGGGTGCGTTCACAACGTACGCAGATTTTATGCGCAGGATTTTATGCACAGGATTTTCTGCTGCAGATTTCAATGTAAACTAAATGACTGCGCACAGCTTCTAATCGGCAGTTACAAATCCTGCGCATCAAATCTGCACAGGATCCTGTATGTGTGAACGTGACCTTAGGGGAAGATTCATCAAAACCTGTACAGAGGAAAGTTATTCAGTTGCCCATAGCAACCAGTCAGATCACTTCTTTCATTTTTCAGAGGCCTTTTCAAAAGTGAAAGAAGCGATCTGATTGGTTGCTATTGGCAACTGGTCAGCTTTTAGTCTGCACAAGTCCCCTATGTTCACACTGCGAAATTCCGTGAGCAGAATTCCGCGAGTGGAATTCCGCACAGTGAACGTTAGCATCAGTGTGAATGGGTCTTCCGCGAGACCCGTTCACACTGCGGAATTTCAGCGGCAGACATTTTTGCCACTGAAAGTGTTCCGCGCAAAGAAAGAACAAGTTCATTCTTTGCACGGATTCCGCGAGCACTGCAGAGCCGTCAATGGTGACGGCTCAGTGCCCCGCGGCCCTAGCGCCGAAGTACTTTCGGCGGCCGCCACCAGGCGGAAGCCCCGCTCGCGGTGTTCATCCGCGAGAATTCCGACGTGTGAACACACCCTTATAGTCCTTACTGATTTATTTATTTTATTTGAATAACTGAAACAGGAATGCGAATGCCCTGTTGACAAAACAATGACTTCTAAATTGTTCTCTTATTGGAGTCAGATTTATAGTTTCTTCTAAACCAAAGTCAAAGATGGAGATTTATCAAAACCTGTGTAGAGGAAGAGTGCAGTTGCCCATAGCAACCAGATTGCTTCTTTCATTTTTAAAGAGACCTGTCAAAAATGAAGGAAGTGATCTGATTGGTTGCTATAGGCAACTGCACCGCTCTTCCTCTACACAGGGTACGATAAATCTCCCCCTTTGGGGGAGATTTATCGTACCCTGTGTAGAGGAAGAGCGGTGCAGTTGCCTATAGCAACCAATCAGATAGCTTGTTTCATTTTTCACAGGCCTCTTTAAAAATGAAAGTAGCGATCTGATTGGTTGCTATGGGCAACTGCACCACTCTTCCTCTATACATGGTTTAAATAATCTCCCGTAAAGTTTGAACAGTTAGGCGAGGTTTTAGGCTAGGGCTGCACGGCAATTTTGACTGCGACCTGGGTCGTGCGGCCAAATATCGCTGCGTCGCCCTTTAGCGATATTGCATTGAGCATTGCAGCTCACAATTGGCTGTGACCAGACCGTTAGCGAGTTGCTTTCATTCCCCTTTGAGCTGCAGGGAGCCCCGTTTTATTTAATTTATTTTTTCCTTATCATGTGATGCTACAATATAAGTCTCCATCTTAAGTCTAGGAATATTCCTACCTCGCTCTTCCTGCGCCACAAGCGAAGCGTTGTTCACTTTGCAAATGTGTGTTGGGAAAATGTCGACATCTGTTACTGCACAGCTCAATTAACTCCCAGAAATGTGATTACCACAGATCAGGAGTCACTTATGTTTCCCATCATCTCGTTGAGAAATATTCGCTAGTGATAAAGTGAGTTGTCACGTTCATGTTTCCACAGCTTTCCGGGTTAGAACCGCGCCACGTAGTGCGAGTCTTCTCCGCCTACCTTTTATCTATGCAACCTGCTCTTCATCGTTGTCAGTCTTATACCTTTTACGTACTAATGTAGCGCACTCTTATGTACTAACGTATAAGGCTATGTTCACAATGAATGCGTTATTTGAAAAAGACAAAATAAACAGAAAAAAGCGCAAACATGTGCCGTTATTCCTTTCAATCAATGGAAGGTGTGCTGTGGTGAAATGTGCTTACCTGGGCATGCTGTGGGCACAACACCACTTTGCGTATAACGCCAACAAACAATGGCTCAGCGGGTCTGGGGTGCAGCCGACATCAATCCCGTCCTTCAGGCGGTCACAACGATCAGGAGAAAGCTGGTGCAGAAGCAGCAGAGAAAATGTGATGTCCTCACGGCGCTCTCCAGGGGTTAGAAATAATTAACCGTAACTCCGGACAGTTAAAATTATAAACATTTATTACACATGACGGGTGCACAGACTACGCGTTTCGAGGGTCGGGACCCTCTCTTCGTCAGGTCCAGATTGGACCTGACGAAGAGGGAGTCCCCTCCCTCGAAACGCGTAGTCCGTGCACTATTCATGTGTAATAAATGTTTGTAATTTTAACTGTCCGGAGTTACGGTTAATTATTTCTAACCCCTGGAGAGCGCCGTGAGGACATCACATTTTCTCTGCTGCTTCTGCACCAGCTTTCTCCTGATCGTTGTGACCGCCTGAAGGACGGGATTGGTTCGGCTGTACCCCAGACCCGCTGAGCCATTGTTTGTTGGCCATTCTATGTTCACAATGAGGAAATTGGCAGATTCAGCAAATCTGCCATCTTCTGCTTGGAGTTACGTTTTGTGCACAAATGGAGCAGAATTTGAAGAGGCAATCAGGATGAGGATCAGGTAATGCCATGGAGGAATTTTAACCATTTTAGGTTTTGATCTGCGTGAAAATTCTGTGACCGTTGCGCTCCAAACTCATTTTGTCAGGTCCCATTGACTTCATTGGGCTTTTACCCCTGGATACTGCAAGAAGAATGTACATGTTCAGTCTTCTGGCGGAATACAATTGCGTATTGGAATTTTGTCCGCAGTATGAACAGAGCGTCGGAAAGACCGTCAAACGCAATGGAACTTTAAGGCTAGGTTCACACTGTGGAATTTCTGGGCAGAATTTCTGCCGGAGATCAAGCTGGCGGCACTAGGACTGCGCGTGGACTGCATTGCCATCCCCATAGATGTCAATGCATTTCTGAGTAGATCTCCCAAAAGATCTACCCAGAAAGGCATTGCCGTCTATGGGGACGGTAATGCAGTCCATGTGGTCTCGGTACCACCGGCTAAGGGTTGGTTCACATCACGTTTTTTCCCATACGGGAAGCACGAACGCTGCATCCCCACCTCTCCCATAGAGATACATGGAGGAGGCGTGTCGGCTGGGACGTCACGCTGCGGCCGGCACGCCTCCTGCATGGGAGAACCGCGGCAGAGCCGTGACCCCGTGCAGGAGATTGCGAGTGGTCCCAGCGGTCGGACCCCCCCACGATCAGACTCTTTTTCCCTCATCCTGTGGACAGGGGATAAGTTGTCTTTTGCTGCAGTTGGTACTCCACTGCCCCAGGGTCCAGAATATTTAGTTCCAAATGCTGGGTACGTGCTACGGGGGTCGTGACCTCACACCACACCCCCTCAATGCAAGTCTATGGGAGGGGGCGTGACGTCACAAGACATAGACTTGCATTGAGGGGGTGTGACGTCACAAGGGGCGTGGCCGTGACGTCATGACTCCCACACCCAGCGTTCTGAACTAAGTGTTCTGGACGCTGGGGCAGTGGAGTACCCCTTTAAGGGGATAATAAAGACTAGTAAGCTATCTCAATATACTTGTTCACTAGACAGATATTCATAAGTCTACAGACCTGCTCCATGTTTTCTAGCTCTCATGTTTTTTTCAGTTCTAATTAGAGATGAGCGAATTTACAGTAAATTCGATTCGTCACGAACTTCTCGGCTCGGCAGTCGATGACTTTTCCTGCATAAATTAGTTCAGATTTCAGGTGCTCCCATGGGCTGGAAAAGGTGGATACAGTCGTAGGAGACTCTTTCCTAGGACTGTATCCTCCTTTTCCAGCCCACCGGAGCACCTGAAGGCTGAACTAATTTATGCAGGATAAGTCATCAATTGCCGAGCCGAGAAGTTCGTGACGAATCGAATTTACTGTAAATTCGCTCATCTCTAGTTCTAATAGGTAGAGAAACTTGTTAGAGTTTGCAGCCCCTATCTCAGATATTGGAGTTAAATGAGTGAAATCTGTCTTGGTTTCCGTGGACCATAAAAGCATCCTGGGCCCTGGGAGAGAGAGCGGAGATGTCTGGTGTTTACTGGTACGCCGGCTAATTGCTATTCCGGGGATGCTAATTTACTTTTCTAGTGCTGCATATTTTTAGATGTCGCTTTTTTATGCTTTGCTGTGAGATTTTTTTTTTTTTTTTTTTTATTATCATTGTTTACTCTTGGCAGGTTTGTGTCTGTAGTGATGAATGTCTGCGCGGGCGAAGTGTCTGCTGGACAGAGTAGAGCAGTGGTCTTCAAACTGTGGCCCTCCAGATGTTGCAAAACTACAAAACTACAACCCCCAGCATGCCCGGACAGCCGTTGGCTGTCCGGGCATGCTGGGAGTTGTAGTTTTGCAACATCTGGAGGGCCACCGTTTGAAGACCACTGGAGTAGAGTCTCGTGTGATGTGACCAATCAGATGTGGACGCCTCTTGTCATTTACTATGTGAGTCCATGTTGTGAGGCTTCATGGCTGATCACGTTGGGAGAGATGGTTTATGACATGGAGGATATTTCATCTGTTCTTCTGTTCTAAATAGAATATTGGCGACCCTGATGTGGCTGGAAAAAAAACGTATGCGGATGTGACTGATAATGATCAGATATAGTCATAGGGGAAATTAAATTCTATTTAAAAAAAATCTTCTTTAAAGGGGTATTCCAGGAAAAAACTTTTTTTTTAAATATCAACTGGCTCCAGAAAGTTAAACAGATTTGCAAATTACTTCTATTAAAAAGATCTTAATCCTTTCAGTACTTATGAGCTTCTGAAGTTAAGGTTGTTCTTTTCTGTCTAAGTCCTCTCTGATGATACATGTCTCGGGAAACGCCCAGTTTAGAAGCAAATCCCCACAGCATACCTCTTCTAAACTGGGCGGTTGCCGAGACACGTGTCATCAGAGAGCAACCTGAACTTCAGAAGCTCATAAGTACTGAAAGGATTAAGATTTTTTAATAGGAGTAATTTACAAAGCTGTTTAACTTTCTGGAGCCAGTTGATATATTTATTTATCAAAGGATAAGGGGATAAGATGTTTGATCGCAGGGGGCCCGCTGCTGGGACACCCCGCGATCTCCCTGCAGCACCCGCATTCTATGCGGGGCTGCGTCTCCAGTTTCGAAAACCTCCGGGTTTCCGGGACTGGGGACGTGAAAATCCAGCAATATCTGCTACACGTGACGTGTATGGAACGTTACGAGAGATTCATCACCATTCTGTCTCCTCCAATTCCCGTAATTTAGGGTAAATAGAATCAAAAGCTCACCTCTTCCCTCCTGGATCCCCAGCTCAGAATGGTATATAGGAAGAACACAGACTATATACAGACTAAGGGAATACATAAGGGATGAGATGATGGCAAATTACATTTGTACAATCACATTAGTAAGGATGAGGATATGCAGAGTTTCATACAGAAGTAATCTTAAAGTGACACTAGCTGAGTACTCAATGTTGCCCGGTCTTCTTCTAACCTTCTGGGAGAGAAAAAACAACAATCACACTCTTGTCCTCATAGCCTGTCCTTATATCCTGACCTTCTATCCCCTCCTACTGTCCCGTCCTCATAGCCTGTCCTTATATCCTGACCTCCTATCCCCTCCTACTGTCCCGTCCTCATATGTGTTACGCCGAGCGCTCCGGGTCCCCGCTCCTCCCCGGAGCGCTCGCTTCTCTCTCGCTACCGCAGCGCTCCGGGCAGCTCCACTGACCCGATGCGCTGCGATACCGTCTCCAGCCGGGATGCGATTCGCGATGCGGGTAGCGCCCGCTCGCGATGCGCATCCCGGCTCCCGTACCTGACTCGCTCTCCGTCTGTCCTGTCCCAGCGCGCGCGGCCCCGCTCCCTAGGGCGCGCGCGCGCCGGGTCTCTGCGATTTAAAGGGCCACTGCGCCGCTGATTGGCGCAGTGGTTCCAATTAGTGTGTTCACCTGTGCACTCCCTATTTATACCTCACTTCCCCTTCACTCCCTCGCCGGATCTTGTTGCCATTGTGCCAGTGAAAGCGTTTCCTTGTGTGTTCCTAGCCTGTGTTCCAGACCTCCTGCCGTTGCCCCCGACTACGATCCTTGCTGCCTGCCCCGACCTTCTGCTACGTCCGACCTTGCTTCTGTCTACTCCCTTGTACCGCGCCTATCTTCAGCAGTCAGAGAGGTAGAGCCGTTGCTAGTGGATACGACCTGGTCACTACCGCCGCAGCAAGACCATCCCGCTTTGCGGCGGGCTCTGGTGAAAACCAGTAGTGACTTAGAACCGATCCACTAACACGGTCCACGCCAATCCCTCTCTGGCACAGAGGATCCACTACCTGCCAGCCGGCATCGTGACAGTAGATCCGGCCATGGATCCCGCTGAAGTTCCTCTGCCAGTTGTCGCCGACCTCACCACGGTGGTCGCCCAGCAGTCACAACAGATAGCGCAACAAGGCCAACAGCTGTCTCAACTGACCGTGATGCTACAGCAGCTACTACCACAGCTTCCGCAATCATCTCCTCCGCCAGCTCCTGCACCTCCTCCGCAGCGAGTGGCCGCTTCTGGTCTACGACTATCCTTGCCGGATAAATTTGATGGGGACTCTAAATTCTGCCGTGGCTTTCTTTCCCAATGTTCCCTGCACTTGGAGATGATGTCGGACCAGTTTCCTACTGAAAGGTCTAAGGTGGCTTTCGTAGTCAGCCTTCTGTCTGGAAAAGCTCTGTCATGGGCCACACCGCTCTGGGACCGCAATGACCCCGTCACTGCCTCTATACACTCCTTCTTCTCGGAAATTCGAAGTGTCTTTGAGGAACCTGCCCGAGCCTCTTCTGCTGAGACTGCCCTGTTGAACCTGGTCCAGGGTAATTCTTCCGTTGGCGAGTACGCCGTACAATTCCGTACTCTTGCTTCAGAATTATCCTGGAATAATGAGGCCCTCTGCGCGACCTTTAAAAAAGGCCTATCCAGCAACATTAAAGATGTTCTGGCCGCACGAGAAATCCCTGCTAACCTACATGAACTCATCCATCTTGCCACTCGCATTGACATGCGTTTTTCCGAAAGGCGTCAGGAGCTCCGCCAGGATATGGACTTTGTTCGCACAAGGCGTTTTTTCTCCCCGGCTCCTCTCTCTTCTGGTCCCCTGCAATCCGTTCCTGTGCCTCCCGCCGTGGAGGCTATGCAGGTCGACCGGTCTCGCCTGACACCTCAAGAGAGGACACGACGCCGCATGGAGAATCTCTGCCTGTACTGTGCCAGTACCGAACACTTCCTGAAGGATTGTCCTATCCGTCCTCCCCGCCTGGAAAGACGTACGCTGACTCCGCACAAAGGTGAGACAGTCCTTGATGTCTACTCTGCTTCTCCACGTCTTACTGTGCCTGTGCGGATATCTGCCTCTGCCTTCTCCTTCTCTACTATGGCCTTCTTGGATTCCGGATCTGCAGGAAATTTTATTTTGGCCTCTCTCGTCAACAGGTTCAACATCCCAGTGACCAGTCTCGCCAGACCCCTCTACATCAATTGTGTAAACAATGAAAGATTGGACTGTACCATACGTTTCCGCACGGAGCCCCTTCTAATGTGCATCGGACCTCATCACGAGAAGATTGAATTTTTGGTCCTCCCCAATTGCACTTCCGAAATCCTCCTTGGACTACCCTGGCTTCAACTCCATTCCCCAACCCTGGATTGGTCCTCTGGGGAGATCAAGAGTTGGGGGCCCTCTTGTTTCAAGGACTGCCTAAAACCGGTTCCCAGTACCCCTTGCCGTGACTCTGTGGTTCCCCCTGTAACCGGTCTCCCTAAGGCCTATATGGACTTTGCGGATGTTTTTTGCAAAAAACAAGCTGAGACTCTACCTCCTCACAGGCCTTATGATTGTCCTATTGACCTCCTCCCGGGCACTACTCCACCCCGGGGCAGAATCTATCCTCTGTCCGCCCCAGAGACTCTTGCTATGTCGGAGTACATCCAGGAAAATAAAAAAAAAGGCTTTATCCGTAAATCCTCCTCTCCTGCCGGAGCCGGATTTTTCTTTGTGTCCAAAAAAGATGGCTCTCTACGTCCTTGCATTGACTACCGCGGTCTTAATAAAATCACGGTAAAGAACCGCTACCCCCTACCCCTCATCTCTGAACTCTTTGATCGCCTCCAAGGTGCCCACATCTTTACCAAACTGGACTTAAGAGGTGCTTATAATCTCATCCGCATCAGAGAGGGGGATGAATGGAAAACGGCATTTAACACTAGAGATGGACACTTTGAGTATCTGGTCATGCCCTTTGGCCTGTGCAACGCCCCTGCCGTCTTCCAAGACTTTGTTAATGAAATTTTTCGTGATCTCTTATACTCCTGTGTTGTTGTATATCTGGACGATATCCTGATTTTTTCTGCCAATCTAGAAGAACACCGCCAGCATGTCCGTATGGTTCTTCAGAGACTTCGTGACAATCAACTTTATGCCAAGATAGAGAAATGTCTGTTTGAATGCCAATCTCTTCCTTTCCTAGGATACTTGGTCTCTGGCCAGGGACTACAAATGGATCCAGACAAACTCTCTGCCGTCTTAGATTGGCCACGCCCCTCCGGACTCCGTGCTATCCAACGTTTTTTGGGGTTCGCCAATTATTACAGGCAATTTATTCCACATTTTTCTACCGTTGTGGCCCCTATCGTGGCTTTAACCAAAAAAAATGCCAATCCCAAGTCTTGGCCTCCTCAAGCGGAAGACGCCTTTAAACGGCTCAAGTCTGCCTTTTCTTCGGCTCCCGTGCTCTCCAGACCTGACCCATCTAAACCCTTCCTATTGGAGGTTGATGCCTCCTCTGTAGGAGCTGGAGCGGTCCTTCTACAAAAAAATTCTTCCGGGCATGCTGTTACTTGTGGTTTTTTTTCTAGGACCTTCTCTCCGGCGGAGAGGAACTACTCCATCGGGGATCGAGAGCTTCTAGCCATTAAATTAGCACTTGAGGAATGGAGGCATCTGCTGGAGGGATCAAGATTTCCAGTTATTATTTACACCGATCACAAGAACCTCTCCTATCTCCAGTCTGCCCAACGGCTGAATCCTCGCCAGGCCAGGTGGTCTCTGTTCTTTGCCCGATTTAATTTTGAAATTCACTTTCGGCCTGCCGATAAGAACATTAGGGCCGATGCTCTCTCTCGTTCCTCGGATGCCTCGGAAGTTGAACTCTCTCCGCAACACATCATTCCTCCTGACTGCCTGATTTCCACTTCTCCAGCCTCCATCAGGCAAACTCCTCCAGGAAAGACCTTCGTCTCTCCACGCCAACGCCTCGGAATCCTCAAATGGGGTCACTCCTCCCATCTCGCAGGTCATGCAGGCATCAAGAAATCTGTGCAACTCATCTCTCGCTTCTATTGGTGGCCGACTCTGGAGACGGATGTCGTGGACTTTGTGCGAGCCTGCACTGTCTGTGCCCGGGATAAGACTCCTCGCCAGAAGCCCGCTGGTTTTCTTCATCCTCTGCCTGTCCCCGAACAGCCTTGGTCTCTGATTGGTATGGATTTTATTACAGACCTACCCCCATCCCGTGGCAACACTGTTGTTTGGGTGGTCGTTGATCGATTCTCCAAGATGGCACATTTCATCCCTCTTCCTGGTCTTCCTTCAGCGCCTCAGTTGGCTAAACAATTTTTTGTACACATTTTTCGTCTTCACGGGTTGCCCACACAGATAGTCTCGGATAGAGGCGTCCAATTCGTGTCAAAATTCTGGAGGGCTCTCTGTAAACAACTCAAGATTAAATTAAACTTTTCTTCTGCATATCATCCTCAATCCAATGGACAAGTAGAAAGAATTAACCAGGTCTTGGGTGATTATTTACGACATTTTGTTTCCTCCCGCCAGGATGATTGGGCAGATCTTCTTCCATGGGCCGAATTCTCGTATAACTTTAGAGTCTCTGAATCTTCCTCCAAATCCCCATTTTTCGTGGTGTACGGCCGTCACCCTCTTCCCCCCCTCCCTACTCCCTTGCCCTCTGGTTTGCCCGCTGTAGATGAAGTGACTCGTGATCTTTCCACCATATGGAAAGAGACCCAAGATTCTCTTTTACAGGCTTCATCTCGCATGAAAGAGTTTGCCGATAAGAAAAGAAGAGCTCCCCCCATTTTTGCTCCCGGAGACAAGGTATGGCTCTCCGCTAAATATGTCCGCTTTCGTGTCCCCAGTTACAAACTGGGTCCACGCTATCTTGGTCCTTTCAAAGTCTTGTGCCAAATTAATCCTGTCTCTTACAAACTTCTTCTTCCTCCTTCTCTTCGTATTCCTAATGCCTTTCATGTCTCTCTTCTTAAACCACTCATCATCAACCGTTTCTCTTCCAAATTAGTTTCTCCCACTCCTGTCTCCGGTTCTTCTGACGTCTTCTCAGTGAAAGAGATACTGGCCTCCAAGACGGTCAGAGGAAAAAGGTTCTTTTTGGTGGATTGGGAGGGCTGTGGACCTGAAGAGAGATCCTGGGAACCTGAGGACAACATCCTAGACAAAAGTCTGCTCCTCAGGTTCTCAGGCTCTAAGAAGAGGGGGAGACCCAAGGGGGGGGGTACTGTTACGCCGAGCGCTCCGGGTCCCCGCTCCTCCCCAGAGCGCTCGCTTCTCTCTCGCTACCGCAGCGCTCCGGGCAGCTCCACTGACCCGGTGCGCTGCGATACCGTCTCCAGCCGGGATGCGATTCGCGATGCGGGTAGCGCCCGCTCGCGATGCGCATCCCGGCTCCCGTACCTGACTCGCTCTCCGTCTGTCCTGTCCCGGCGCGCGCGGCCCCGCTCCCTAGGGCGCGCGCGCGCCGGGTCTCTGCGATTTAAAGGGCCACTGCGCCGCTGATTGGCGCAGTGGTTCCAATTAGTGTGTTCACCTGTGCACTCCCTATTTATACCTCACTTCCCCTTCACTCCCTCGCCGGATCTTGTTGCCATTGTGCCAGTGAAAGCGTTTCCTTGTGTGTTCCTAGCCTGTGTTCCAGACCTCCTGCCGTTGCCCCCGACTACGATCCTTGCTGCCTGCCCCGACCTTCTGCTACGTCCGACCTTGCTTCTGTCTACTCCCTTGTACCGCGCCTATCTTCAGCAGTCAGAGAGGTAGAGCCGTTGCTAGTGGATACGACCTGGTCACTACCGCCGCAGCAAGACCATCCCGCTTTGCGGCGGGCTCTGGTGAAAACCAGTAGTGACTTAGAACCGATCCACTAGCACGGTCCACGCCAATCCCTCTCTGGCACAGAGGATCCACTACCTGCCAGCCGGCATCGTGACAATATGCCAACCTTATATCCCCTCCTACTGTCCCATCCTCATAGCCTGTCCTTTTATCCTGACCTTCTATCCCCTCATACTGTCCCGTCCTCATAGCCTGTCCTTATATCCTGACCTCTTATCCCCTCCTACTGTCCCGTCCTCATATGCCAACCTTATATCCCCTCCTACTGTCCCATCCTCATAGCCTGTCCTTATATCCTGACCTTCTATCCCCTCCTACTGTCCCGTCCGCATAGCCTGTCCTTATATCCTGACCTCCTATCCCCTCCTACTGTCCGGTCCTCATATGCCAACCTTATATCGCGTCTTCATAACCCTACCTCATATATTGTCCTCATAGCTCATCCTGCTATCCCGTCCTTATATCCCGGCCCTTATATTCCATCTTCATATCCCTTCCTCCAATCCTGTCCTACTATCCCGACCTCATATCTCGTCCTCCTATACCGTCCTCATATGCCGACCTCATATTCTGTCTTCATATCTCTTCCTCCTATCCTGACTCTATATCCCGACCTCATATCTTGTATTTATATCTGACCTTATTTCCCATCCCCTGCTAAAACTATTCTTTACTCTGGACAGATCAGGATGTGTTTAAGTCCCGGGCAATCTCTGCAGCCCGAGAGTAACGCAATCAGATGCAGTGGAGGTCCCATCGACTTGTATTGGACTTCAGAGAAAAGATCTTGCAAATACCAGTCAGGTCTTGGATCATGAAGAAACCTGGAAATTTTTATTCCCAAATAAAGTTCAACGTTTCAGCAGCAGTAAGTAGCCTTTGTCAAGCATGACAAAGGCTGTTGCTGCCGAAATGTTGCACTTTATTTGGGAATAAAAATTTCCAGCTTTCTTCATGATCCAAGACCTGACTGGTTCAGTGATTTCTGGAGTTGGTGTATATAATATATATCCTTTTTTTTCCCCAATGGCCCCAACATTTAAACAATTTATACAGTCACAATAACTTTTAGACCCAACACAATTAAGAATTTTACCCTAGAATAACCAGCGGCACGGATGCAGAAATTCTTTTTTCCTCCCAGGGGATTCTGCTGTATCCATGTCTGCTGTACAAAACTGAATGCCCCCCCTATGCCGCAAATTATTCATTTTGTTGTTTCGATGTCCTTAGCCCACCTCAGGGGGTCCCGGCAATGGCCTCTGGTATCATTAAGAGAGCACTGGAGTGAGGAGAGAGGCATTTTACATATCTTAGCAGTAATGACTTAATAGCGGCTTTGAGTTCACCTGCTAGACACAAGAGTTCATGAGATAAATGTCCCTCGGCATTTCTCCTTCCTCCTGCGTATTTCGAGCGTAGTTGGAAAGAGCGGTTTGCTACGCTGTGCGGCGAAGACTAAAAATAAGATCAAGAAATATATAGAACTGCATGACTGCAAATGTTCTATTATTGGATCTAGATGGACGAGGAAATCTCAAATAACCGTTTTTTTTGGTTAAATGTTGGACGTTTACAGTCGGATCGCTTGGCCAATGTTTTACAATCAGTGTGCCTCCAGCTGTTGCAAAACTACAACTCTCATCATGCCCGGACAGTGTAATACAATGTATACCTGTCCTATGAGATATATTCCCTCTCTAACAGATACAACATATACCTGTCCTATAGATAGGTATACTAGGGATGTACCAATAGTGATACTGGTATCGAGACCAATACTGGACATTTGAACGAGTACTTGTACTCGTGCAAATGTCCCCAATACCTAAGCCGATACCTGCCCGCCGGCAGGTATCACAGAGTTCTGGTAAGCCGCCTGCACTCTCCACACGGATCAACTCCTAGAGGACGCAGGGTGTAAATTTACACCCTGTGCCCACTCCTGAGTATGCAGCACTCTCAGCAGCTGAGCGCACATCATAGGCGGGACCTGCCTTAATCTTTTAGATGCCTCGATCAAAGTCAATCGCGGCATCTAAAAGTCCTGAGATTAACTGCCGGTTAGCTCAGGGATGCTGATCCGGATGACCGCGGTGAAATCTCTGATACAACGTACACCTGTCTTATAGATATGTGTCGTCTCTGACTGACAATAACGGTGTGATACAATGTATACCTGTCCTATAGATATGTGTCCTCTCTGACTGATACAATGTATACCTGTCCTATAGATATGTGTCCTCTCTGACTGATACAATGTATACCTGTCCTATAGATATGTGTCCTCTCTGACTGATACAATGTATACCTGTCCTATAGATATGTGTCCTCTCTGACTGATACAATGTACACCTGTCCTATAGATATGTGTCCTTTCTGACTGATACAATGTATACCTGTCCTATAGATATGCGTCCTTTCTGACTGATACAACATACACCTGTCCTATAGATATATGTCCTTTCTTACTGATACAACATACACCTGTCCTATAGATATGTGTCCTCTCTGTCTGATACAACGTACACCTGTCCTATAGATATGTGTCCTTTCTGAATGATCTAATAATGTATGCCGGTGTTGGAGATCCCTGTCATTGCCCATCACAGGGCACTGCCCTCCTTTGGTTGGCATAGCTGTCAGGCCTTGTATATAGGATCTGTGCACACCCAGCACTGTATATCCTATCCGCCTTCTTCTCAGGGTAAGCTGTAGACTTATAGGCAGGCTGATACAATGGATACCTGTCCTATAGATGTGATCTCTCTGACTGATACAATGTATACCTGTCCTATAGATATGTTCTCTCTGACTGATACAATGTATACCTGTCCTATAGATATGTTCTCTCTGACTGATACAATGTATACCTGTCCTATAGCTATGTCCTTTCTGACTGATACAACGTACACCTGTCCTATAGATATGTGTCCTTTCTGACTGATACAATGTATACCTGTCCTATAGATATGTGTCCTCTCTGACTGATACAACGTACACCTGTCCTATAGATATGTGTCCTGTCTGACTGATCCAACGTACACCTGTCCTATAGATATGTGTCCTGTCTGACTGATCCAACGTATACCTGTCCTATAGATATGCGTCCTTTCTGACTGATACAATGTACACCTGCCCTATAGATGTGTCCTCTCTGACTGATACAACGTACACCTGTCCTATAGATATGTGTCCTCTCTGATACAACGTACACCTGTCCTATAGATATGCGTCATCTCTGACTGATACAATGTATACCTGTCCTATAGATATGTGTCCTCTCTGACTGATACAATGTATACCTGTCCTATAGATATGTGTCCTCTCTGACTGATACAATGTATACCTGTCCTATAGATATGTGTCCTCTCTGATACAATGTATACCTGTCCTATAGATATGTGTACTCTCTGTCTGATACAACGTACACCTGTCCTATAGATATGTGTCCTCTCTGATACAACGTACACCTGTCCTATAGATATGTGTCCTTTCTGACTGATACAACATATAACTGTCCCATAGATATGTGTCCTTTCTGACTGATACAATGTATACCTGTCCTATAGATATGTGTCCTCTCTGACTGATACAATGTATACCTGTCCTATAGATATGTGTCCTCTCTGACTGATACAATGTACACCTGTCCTATAGATATGTGTCCTCTCTGACTGATACAATGTATACCTGTCCTATAGATATGCGTCCTTTCTGACTGATGCAACATACACCTGTCCTATAGATATGTGTTCTCTCTGATACAACGTACACCTGTCCTATAGATATGTGTCCTCTCTGACTGATACAATGTATACCTGTCCTATAGATATGTGTCCTTTTTGACTGATCTAATGTATGCCGGTGTGTGAGATCCCTGTCATTGCCCATCACAGGGCACTGCCCTCCTTTGGTTGGCATAGCTGTCAGGCCTTGTATATAGGATCTGTGCACACCCAGCACTGTATATCCTATCCGCCTTCTTCTCAGGGTAAGCTGTAGACTTATAGGCAGGCTGAGGCAATGTCCTTGAAGTCGGTTTGAGGGGATTAATGTTTATTTTTCAGGGTAAGTGGCCGGGATTCCTGCTTTTGTGGCGGCCTTATAGACAGCTGCGGTCCAGCTGCTGGCATCCCCGCTGAGGGAGAGTGCTAAAACCTCTCAGGGGTCAGAGCTGTGGTATGTCGGTTTCTATAGCAACCAACCAAAGGGCCACTTTCTTTGAACAATCCCCCTACTCAGTCCTGTCCTGCAGTTAGCTCAGCTAAAGGGTATGCAGCTCAGGGGGAAGGAGCTGGGGGAGGGGAGAGGAGACACTAAGGACATGTCTTGGAGGAATAATAATAACACTGAAGATACTTTTCTTTCCTTCCGTAACAGCCGTCATGGTAGCACGGTCAGATTATGTGCACGTTTACGCGCACAATGTATCCCTGCTTTAGACCTAAATGAATATACGGTATATTATATGCAAGTGATATTCCGGATCACTCTTGGGACCCATTCACACGGCGTAAAAATTCCGCTCCTGGCTACAGAGTTGCGGGGAATTTGCATGTGTATCCTATTGCTGCAATACCATTAGTATAGCACATTAAAGGGGTACTCCACTTGCCCAGCATTCGGAACATTTTGTTCCAAACGCTGGGTGCGGGGGTTGTGACGTCACGGCCACACCCCTTGCGACGTCACGTCACCCCCCCCTCAATGCAAGTCTATGGGAGGGGGCGTGGCAGCCGCCACGCCCCCTCCCATAGACTTGCATTGAGGGGGGGTGACGTGACATCATAAGGGGTGTGACCGTGACGTCATGACCCCCGCACCCAGCGTTTTGAACAAAATGTTCCGAATGCTGGGCCAGTGGAGTACCCCTTTAAAGTAAATTTACCCTTTAGGGCCCATTCACACGGCTGAATTTCCAAGCAGAATCCAGCAGAAAGATTTTGTTTGTAAAATTCCAATGCAGCAGCCTCCCATTGTTTTCAATGGGATTCTGCTGCACCGTGGACATGGCCAAAAAATTCTGTCGTGGATATTCAAATTCTAGAACATGTTCAGTCTTTCTGTGACATCCTCTCTGAAATGCATTGCAGTCTATGGAGAAGGCACATTTCCAAAAGGTCCTAGTGGCGACTGTTCAGTTGGCACCTGCCACAGTGTCTGACCAAAATTTTCCGGAGCCGCTATTCTGCTGCGTGAATCATCCCCTATGATCTGATTGTGTTCTAATTTTAGCAACAAATAGCATCAATAATATTATAACGCACACAAATTCAGCAGTGCTGTACACTCAAATTGGTTCTTGTCCCCATTGGGGCTTACAATCTTTAAATTCACCTATCAGTATACTTTACAGTGTGGGAGGAAACCCATGCAAATGCAGGGAGAACATACAAACTCATTCCAGATAATGTCCTTGGTGGGTTTCAAACCCAGGAGCTCACCTAGCAGTATGTTTTTGGAGTGCGGGATAAAACTCATGCAAACAAGTGGAGAACATACAATCTGATTGCAAATGTTGTCTTTGGTGGGATTTGAACACTGGGCCCCAGCGCTGCAATGAAACAGTGCTAACCACTGTGATGACTCTCTCTTGCAGATAGGTGCGGTTGCAGTATAGAGGCAAGGAAACAGTACTTTTCAAATCAAAGTTCAGAGTTTTATTCACACTTGGCAAACAGAAAACAGTCTTTAAATGCAGAACAAAGGAAAACATAACAAAAGTCCACCTGTATTCCTTAGGTGTTTTTCACACTATGCCATGCGGCATCAAGCAAGTCTTTTCCAGGCCACCAGGCAGGCTGTTCACCAGCTTCCAAACTCTCAGGGAAGGACTCCACTCTCAGCTCTCTGTCAGTGTGAGCTGCAACTAGCAAACCCCCCTCAGCTGGTGGAGCAGGCTGCCTTTAAGGCCAACAAAAGGTAGACTGGATTGTGGGGAATGGCCCCAACCCAGCATTTGACCATTCCCAGTAAGAGCCGTCCCGGATTGGCCTCCCAGCCATACAACGGCCACAGTGTCAGTCTGAATCGCAGCACAGACACTGGATAAATACCGGCTCTTACTTCACCGAGGCCAGGAGCCTTGGTGACACATATCGCCCATCAACCACCATGTCTTTCACCTTCTCACACCACTATGAGACCAAACTCGGTGTAAGGATCATCTGGCGGCCTCGTTTGTACAAATCGCACAATAATGTGGCAGCTTAAATGGGCACTGTCACTTTGGCATGTCCTAAAGCAGTTGTTTCCAACTATCTGTTGTAAAACTACGACTCTGAGCAAGTACCAGAATGCTGGAAGTTGTTGTTTTGCAACAGCTGGAGGCACACTGGTTGGGAAACACTGTCAAAAGTTTTGATCGGTCGGGTTCTAAGTGTTGAGACCCACACTGATCAGGGGAAAGAGTGGGGACAAACTCACAGAGGCAAGCTCTACTTTAAAGGGGTACTCCTCTGGTAGACATCTTATCCCCTATCCAAAAGATTGGGGATAAGATATCTGATCGCAAAACTACAACTACAAACTACAAAATTCAGTTTTTGAGCACTTTGTAAATTCTTAAAAATTCCTTCATGTATAAAAGCCTTAAGGTCAGTGGATGATATCAGTTTCTAAATCCTAATATTGTGACCGGAAAATATATATATATATATATATATATAATGTCTCCACAAAATTTGCCATCGACAACTTACATAATATTAATGCCCGTGAACATGATATTTAAGCAAAATTCTTGTCAGCAAATGGATTACATTACTAGGTAAAGTTTCTTCCAAACTGACCCGAATGATCTGTAGATCCAGACCTTAATCTCTAGACAATAAGACACAAGAAGATCACATTTCACCTGGTAAACCTTTCTCTGTCAGTGAGTTTACATTTATAACGAAAATCAGACATTACTGAGTAAGAGCTCACAAGATCTATCAATCTATGAGGAAATAGGGGGAGACGAGGAGTGAGGGTCCTGATCACAAGATCTATCAATCTATGAGGAAATAGGGGGACACGAGGAGTGAGGGTCCTGATCACAAGATCTATCAATCTATGAGGAAATAGGGGGACACGAGGAGTGAGGGTCCTGATCACAAGAGCTTATGAGGAAATAGGGGGACACTCGAGGAGTGAGGGTCCTGATCACAAGAGCTTATGAGGAAATAGGGGGACACGAGGAGTGAGGGTCCTGATCACAAGAGCTTATGAGGAAATAGGGGGACATGAGGAGTGAGGACCCTGCTTACAATCACTATGGGGAAATAGGGGGACACGAGGGGAGGAAGTCATCTGATCACAAGAGCTCACAATCTATGAGGAAATAGGAGACACAAGAGGAGCAGGGCCGACTCTGCCTTTAGGCAAAATAGGCAGCCGCCTAGAGCGCCCTCTTGATGGTGGCGCTGCTCTGCCCGCCACAAAAAATTGCCAGCATTCTAACCACTTGCTTAGCCAGCTCAGCCAGCAGCACTGCCATAACCCCCCTCTAATGTGTGTCACCCCAGTAGTAAGGAGGTTACATGGGGAGGAAATCTGTTACAGTTTGTCTCCCTAATAGTAAGGTGGGGCGGGTCAAGGGGGTGGCAAAATTAGCTTTTGCCTAGGGTGGCAAAAATCCTCACACCAGCCCTGAATAAGGAATGAGGGCTATCCTCACTAGAGCTTATAGTCTATAAGGAAATAGGGGGATACAGTGAGGACCCTGATCACAAGAGTATACAATCTAGGATGAAATATGGGGGGGACATAAGGAATGAGGGCTATTCTCACAAGAGCTTATAGTCTATAAGGAAATAGGGGACACAAGAGGAGTGAGGACCCTGATCACAAGAGCTTATAGTCTATAAGGAAATAGGGGGGTACAGTGAGGACCCTGATCACAAGAGTATACAATCTAGGATGAAATATGGGGGGGGGGGCACATAAGGAATGAGGGCTATTCTCACAAGAGCTTATAGTCTATAAGGAAATGGGGGACACAAGAGGAGTGAGGACCCTGATCACAAGAGCTTACAATCAGTGTAGAAAATAAGCTGGTACAAGAGAATGGAAGATGGAGATGGAAGGAGATGGTTATGGACTATAGGTGGGCCTGGCAAAGAACATGTGATTTTAGGGCATATTTAAAGGGGTTATCCAGGAAAAA
This sequence comes from Hyla sarda, assembly GCF_029499605.1. Lineage (NCBI taxonomy): Eukaryota > Metazoa > Chordata > Amphibia > Anura > Hylidae > Hyla > Hyla sarda. Next base: position 124,839,109 of record NC_079198.1, on the reverse strand, counting down.
AAATTTTTTATATATCAACTGTTTTTTATTATATATATATATATATATATATATATATATATATATATATATAAACAGATTTGTAAATTACTTCTATTAAAAAAAAAATCTTAGTCCTTTCAGTACTAATGAACTGCTGAAGTTGAGTTGTTTTTTTCTGTCTAAGGCCATGTTCACACTACGGAATTCTCACAAAATTCAACGAGCGCAACACCGCGAGCGGAATTCCACGGTGTGAACTTAACATTAGTGTGAATGGGTCTCCGTGAGACCCGTTCACACTGCGGAATTTCCGCGGCGGACAATTCCGCCGCTGAAATTGTTCCGCGCAGAGAAAGAACATGTTCATTCTTTGTGCGGATTTCGCAAGCACTGCATAGCCGTCAATGGTGACGGCTCAGTGCCCAGCGGCCCTAGCGCCGAAGAAGCGGCGGCGGCGGCCGCCAGGCGGAATCCCCTCTCGCAGAAGTCAGCGAGTGGAGATTCCGTAGTGTGAACGAACACTAAGTGCTCTCTGATGTCACCTGGAACTGTCCAAAGTAGAAGCAAATCCCCATAGCAAACCTCTTCTACTCTGTGCAGTTCCCGAGACAAGCAGAGGTGTCAGCAGAGAGCACTGTTGCCAGACAGAAAAGAACAACTCAACTTCAGCAGCTGATAATTATTGGAAAGATTTTTTTAATCAAAGTCATTTACAAATCTGTTTAACTTTCTGGAGCCAGTTGATATATTAAAAAAAAGTTTTTTTTCTGGAATCAAAGGCTGTCTGGGCATGCTGAGAGTTGTAATTTTGTAACAGCTGGAGGCACCCTGGTTGGAAAACACTGGTTTATAAAGACCCCTCAGGTTTTTTTTTTTCATCCTTTATTAAATTGAACAAATCTTCTGCCGTTGTCTACACTAATGCTTAATACCCTTGTAGACATCAGATATGTTTAGGTGCCCCTGCCAACAATCTAATGTCTGTGGTGGGTGCCAGGCCCTTCAGTGCCTTACTCTGCCAAGGGGAGAATGAATCAGACTGGACCTGCCCTTTGCATGTCAACGGGTTTCTACATGATAAGCAGCGCCTCAGGTGTCTACAACTTGCTTATCTCCCCGTCCACACAGACCATAGGAATAACATACTCTTCTAATCAAGCTTGACCAGGGGATGTTTCATTCGAAAATTAAGTCTGTATGTTAAACATATTTTTTAAGAATTTTCTGTGTTTTATTTAACAATTTTTAATTTTGCTACTTTTATCCGTATTTCCCAACAAGCGTGCCTCCAGCTGTTGCAAAACTACAACTCCCAGCATGCCCAGACAGCCAAAGGCTGTCTGGGTATGCTGGGATTTGTAGTTTTGCAATAGCTGGAGGCACCCTGGTTGGGGAAACACTGATCCACTGTTTCTTAAAAAATAATACAGATTTTTTTCAGTTTTCAGTCTGACCACTAAATCTTTCTGTTCTGTGGAGAAAACTTTCCAGCAGGCAGAGACCGGATTACAATGAAAGGTGATAGGACAGATAGGATCAGGCTATTCAAAATAGGAGGTTAGAGGTCACCCTCTCCCCTCTTCCTGCACAGGTCACAGAGCATGCCCACTACACTCTCGTTCATAGAAGTCAATGGGTCAGCTCCAGTCCATTGTTTTCAATGTCCATGGGGATATGGCAAAGTATATCTCTGAATGCTGTGCAGAAAGCTCAGGCAATATGACTGCCTTCATGATAATATGAAAAATAAAAGCAAATAGAAAAAACGGGTTAAAAAAAGATAAAATTAATTTTTTTGTTAAAAAAAAAAGAGAGAGAGAAAAAATAATAGAAAATTATGTGTGTATACATGTATGTATGTGTGTATATATATATATATATATATATGTATATAAAATATGAATAAAAAAATACTTAAAATATAAAATAATAAAAAATTCAATTAACAGAAATTACAATCAGTAAATAGTATTAGATTAGAAAAGATTAAATGTTGGTATGTGATGTTAAATAAAATAAGTAAAACATTTATTTTTATATATATATATATATATATATTGTCACATTAGATCCTAAACATACTGAAATATAAAGGAAATAGAAATGTATCTCTTTTTTTTGTGTCCATTAATCATTTTGACTGGATAGGAAACTTGGTAGAGTGGTAAGTAAACAAATATATTTTATTGCAACGTGTTTCTTGGTCGACCCAAGCATTTCATCAGACATCATGATGAAATGTTTCAACCAAAAAAATGTGTCGTAATAAAAAGCATTTGTTTACTTACCACTCTACCAAGTTTCCCATCCAGTCAGTGACGATCTTATCCTGGTGTTGAAGTTATTGTTTCCAGGAGGGGGCACTTTAGTGGTTTAGCCCCCACTGATCAGAACTATAACACATGTTATTTAACATCATTAAAATAAAGATCGATTTATAGGAGAAATGATACATTATAATTGTTTAAAACAAAGAACATTCAGCCTATAGTAGTTTTATGCCTAGGTCTTTATTCTTGCTTAGTTTTTGCTGTATGTATTTGCTCTCTTGTGTTTTTTGTTTGACTTGCAGAGAGTATCTGAGATTTCCTTCCCTTAGAGGTGCGACTTCTGGTTGTGACCTTGTCATGTCAAGTCTCTGAATTTACTGCATATATTGTTCTTAATGAACACGTTGAGGATATCAGATTTTTTCTTAAAATACTTTGCAGTCAGAGATGTTAACTCTGTGTCCCCCCTTATACAGGTCCCCCGCCCCCCGGAGCAAGTGTTTAAATGGTGGAGAATTAGCACAGTGAATGGGAATCTAATCCTGCAAAACGGAGGCAATTGCCTCCCATTTCCCTCTGATAGCATCTGCCGAGCAATCTGTGATCAGAGCCACAAACTATTTATTTATTGTCAATTAGATTTTTTGCTTGTATTGTATTTACATAAAACAATGAAACAATTATAATTATTACAGCATTTTGTGATCCAGTTCTCCTGGCAGAGTATTGTGTTTTCTTCTTTAGAGAATGGTTGTAATTTGATTAGTTCCTTTCAGAAGAGATTGTCTGGAATAAGAAAATGCAAATGAGATGAGAAATTATAGCTTAAAAGTAAGTGAGCCCCTATGTGGAAAGTCATTGTCACCTCACCATGATAATATACTGAAGAATTGCAAAAATTTACACTCTGGCAACTCGCATTATTTCCTCGTAATTTCGTGGATTTCCATAAAAAATTGCCCTGAGATTTAAATGACGCAGGCTATGGCGATACTTCCATCGGGGTCCATCTGAGCCCAGTGGTGGGCTTCCTTTTCTTTCCTCATAGTAACACAGTTCATAAACATTTATTATAGCAAATTATTGTTCCCATCTCATGTTAGCCTTACAGCTTTAGCATAGCCTTCAAACATTTGCTAAGAGGGCATTGTGAGGTAATAGGCCGGTGGAGTTGCCCAATCTGTATTCCCCTGTATGCCCCTAGATCATGGATTCTGAGCAGCATTACTGTGCTATTACCACAATTATACTTGTGCATGTGAAACATATGTCATATATATTTTTATCCTATGATTTCACCATGATTCAAGCCTCATTAAAAGTGCACCTGTCAGGAGATTTAAAAAAAAAAAAAAAATTTTAAATGTTCCAGGCATACCCTTACTGGTGCTGACCCTGTCTGTGGGGCATGGGTTTTCATTTTTTTATGGGTCCTAATTCCCTTGTTGTTTACACTGCATGCGGTTCACTGAGGATGAGGGGACATTCCCTGGCTTGCACTGAGACTCCCCGTGGCTCTGCTCTCAAGCCAAGAGCTTGCACATACCCCTGCATGTCCTGCCCAAACTTCCTGTATTTTGTCTCGGCCCAGAGACACACAGTGAGTAGCTGCAAGGACAAGACATTGTTCTGGACAGTGAAGGGAACCCCTAGTGGTAAAAAGTATAGAGAATTTTTTTTTTATCCGAAAAGTATACACATTTTGTAACCAATATATATTACAAATAAACATACAATGTTATTACATACATTATATAAAATTGTTTTGCAAATGACAGTACCCATTTAAATAAACAAATGACAGTGCCCATTTAAAGAAACACTTTGGGAAAATCCGACACAATCATTTACTAAAATGATTTTAGGCTTATGACATCTCGATAAGAGTGCTTTACACAGCCGATTATTCAGAAAAATGTTTTTGAAAAATATTTTAAAAGACAAAGGAGGCCCTTAACACAGTGTAGATAACCTAATTAAACAGACCAGTTCTAATAAATCCATAAAAAGCAATAGGCATTAAAGACTTATATTTGCCCCTAATGTCCAGTTCTGGGCAGGTGGGCGTTGTGTTGCATATTTTATCAATGTCATGATGAGGGCTTGTTTAGTTTATAAGATTGTGATGACGAACATAATTAGAAAATACATTCACATAAAAAAAAAAAGAATACAGTGACCCCTCAACCTATGATGGCCCCGACATACGATAATTTCAACATGCGATGGCCTCTCTGCCTGCCGCCGGATAGGCGTTTACGGTGCCCCGTGAGCTCCGGTGATGTCTTTTACCTGTTCTCGGGGCTCTGGCGCGTCCTCTTCGGGATCCCCTGCATCGTCGGGCTCTCCATCGACGTCATCACGTCGCTGCACACGCCGTCCCGTCATCCAATAGGAGCAGCGTGCGTAGCGACGTGATGGCGGCAACGGAGAGCGAGGATGCCGGGGAAGCAGAGGCCTTACCGGAGCGTCGGGGCACCTCACGGGACGCGGCGACAGCGATGGATGGCGACATCCCGGGCAGCGGTGACTAGCGGTGACGGTCCGGAGCGGCGGGGACAACTTCCTCTAACAGTGGTCTTCAACCTGCGGACCTCCAGATGTTGCAAAACTACAACACCCAGCATGCCCGGACAGCCAACGGCTGGAGGTCCGCAGGTTGTGGACCACTGTCCTATACTTTACATTGCACGGATCCCTCAACATGCGATGGGTTCAACAAACGATGGTCTGTTTGGAACGGATTACCATCGTATGTTGAGGGACCACTGTATTGCAGAATATTTTTTAATAAGCTTTTTATATTTTGTACATCTTGGCAAAACATTAACCTTTCTAATATACTTCATAAGAAAATGTAATTTCTCCATGACTAATAAAAAAAACACCACTAGTGGTCCCCATACCATCCAGAATATAGTCATGTCCAACTGCAGCATCATATTTGTCCAAGCTGAAGCATAGACAAAGTAAAGGGATCGAGGGTGGGACTAGCACTTCTCTGTGCTCACTCCTGTCCTATTAGATTTCAGCATGAAAACAGAGAGGAGGGAGTTACAGAGCAGCCTGCAGTGATTGGATAAAGAGACCCAGCACTCAGGGAGAAAGATGAGTCACGCATAGTGAGGACACGCCCCCTCCAGAGCACAGAATGACAAAGCAAGTGAACATCAGATAAAAGGTATTTGTGAGAGAAATATGGTTGCTAGACACAAATTATATGTACATGATCAAGATTATGTACTGAGTAACATATAACTTTTTTATATTGGATATGACTGATATGCTATAAATTCATTTTGACCAGGGCAGGCACATAGTTCTTGAATAGTCACTTGTACTTATCGCAGTGCTCCTTGTAATGTGCCTTCTGTTTAAGATCCTTAAAAGATATCTACACTTCTTCCAGCATCCAGATTTAGTTCCTGCGCCTCCCCTGATATCAGTGATGCAATGTTATTCATATTACAAGATTAGGGCAGCCCGTTAATTGCCAGCGGTAAGGACATCCCATGTCAACATTTTTATTTTAGTCACAGAACATGCTGCCCATTGAAAAGAGCCGCTGCCAGCTCAGACAACAGACGCCTTCTTCTCTCAGTGAAAGTGGAAAGTGTTTCCAGCTATCACTCGTGTTAAATTTACTCATGAAACATAATAGATTGTGCAGCTGCAGAGAGAGCCGTTCTGCTGACATTATTGTCATTACTTATATGTACAGAAGGGAGATTAAAAAGGGTTCATGTCACCCTGTATGCCCCCCAGTGAGGGCAACTCTGGAGTATCATACAGGATATAACTCAGGATCAGTACAGGATAAGTAATGTAATGTATGTACACAGTGACCTCACCAGCAGAATAGTGAGTACAGCTGTGGAGTATAATACAGGATATAACTCAGGATCAGTACAGGATAAGTAATGTAATGTATGTACACAGTGACCTCACCAGCAGAATAGGGAGCACAGCTCTGGAGTATAATACAGGATATAACTCAGGATCAGTACAGGATAAGTAATGTATGTACACAGTGACCTCACCAGCAGAATAGTGAGTACAGCTCTGGAGAATAATACAGGATATAACTCAGGATCAGTACAGGAAAAGTAATGTAATGTATGCACACAGTGACCCCCACCAGCAGAATAGTGAGTACAGCTGTGGAGTATAATACAGGATATAACTCAGGATCAGTACAGGATAAGTAATGTAATGTATGTACACAGTGACCTCACCAGCAGAATAGTGAGTACAGCTCTGGAGTATAATAAAGGATATATCTCAGGATCAGTACAGAATAAGTAATGTAATGTATGTACACAGTGACCTCACCAGCAGAATAGTGAGTGCAGCTCTGGAGTATAATACAGGATATAACTCAGGATCAGTACAGGATAAGTAATGTAATGTATGTACACAGTGACCTCACCAGCAGAATAGTGAGTACAGCTCTGGAGTATAATACAGGATATAACTCAGGATCAGCACAGGATAAGTAATGTAATGTATGTACACAGTGACCCCACCAGCAGAATAGTGAGTACAGCTCTGGGGTATAATACAGGATATAACTCAGGATCAGTACAGGATAAGTAATATAATGTATGTACACAGTGACCTCACCAGCAGAATAGTGAGTACAGCTCTGGAGTATAATACAGGATATAACTCAGGATCAGTACAGGATAAGTAATGTAATGTATGTACACAGTGACCTCACCAGCAGAATAGTGAGTACAGCTCTGGAGTATAATACAGGATATAAATCGAGATTTTCCTAGCTTCCGTGACGGAAAATATTAGTTATATGAAGACAGGAGGCGAGTATCTTGCATTAATCTTTCTTTATTAATGCCCATAGCAGAAAATTAAACTTTCAGGTTAATGTATTGAAAGAAAAACGTTTTGCAAAACTACATCTCCCAGCAGCCCCTCTGAGGACTAGTAGCCAATCATATGCCGATGACCTCTATAAAGGGAACTGCTGTGCCATAACTCCTCCTCTTTCTTGACCCGACGTCATAGCCGACACAGGAAAGCCGAACATAGACTCCAACTTGACTCCACATCCTAATGACGGACCTCTGGAACCGGAGCGCCATTGCAAGAGCAGCCACGGGATTGCCGTCCTCTGAAGAACCGAACAGAAGAAACAACGTCCCAACGGGGACAACAGGAACATCTCAGCCGCCAACACCTAAACGCAGGCGTTCTTCAGTATCCTGAAACCAGAAAAGAGAAAAGAACACCATAATAGGGTTGGGTTGGGAGGGAAGATACTCGCCTCCTGTCTTCATATAACTAATATTTTCCGTCACGGAAGCAAGGAAAATCTCGATTTATATATCAGACAGGAGGCTCGTATCTTGCAAGTTTAAAGCTCAACAGTAAACATTACAAATAACATGTATAACCAGTAAGTTAGCTCACAGTAGAAAGGGCCGACATGGATACGTGAGACTCCGGTCTGAAATAGAATCTGCGAAAAGTCGTCTCTGACGACCAGTCCGCCGCTAAAAGCAGATCCACAAGGGAGCCCCCTGAGGTAACTACCTTAGTGGCCATGGCGCCCCTGGAAGAGTGTGCGCCGAAAAGGGAAACATCTATCCCTGCCATGTCCATGGCGGATCGAACCCATCGGGCTAACGTCGCCAATGACACCGGCAAATGGGGTCGGACATAGGAAATAAGGAGTTGAGAGGACTCCGAAGACCGCAACCCCGCTGTCTGTGCTTCATATGTCTGAAGGCAACGAACAACACAGAGTCGAGGATGGTCAGGGAAGAAGGGATAAAAGATCGAGTGAATCCCGGTCTTGGTCCAACGGACGACCGAAAACCGAACGCCGTCCGGTGAGAACTGACGTCTGGATACATCCAAGGCTTTCACGTCTGAAACCCCTTTAATGGAGACCAGACATAAAAGGACGGTCAGTTTAAAAGATAATAACCGTAAGGGAAGGTCATCATTATCCGCCCATGCGGAAAATAAGTCGAGTAGCTTGGCGACGTCCCAAGTGGCCTGGTATTTGGGACGTGGGGGTCGTTTAAACTTAATGCCCCTCAAGAGTCGACAAACCAGGGGATGTTTGCCGACTGGTAAAGTGTCTACTGGATTATGGTAGGCCGAGATGGCCGACCGGTAGACGTTGATGGAACTAAATGACTTTCCTGACTCGAAGGAGTCGGCTAAATAGTTGACCACTATGGATACAGGGGCGTGAACTGGATCAATCTGCCGTTGATCACACCAACGAACCCAGAGTCTCCAGGCTGATCGATAAGCCGATCGAGTCCCGGGGGCCCAGGCCAGGGCGAGAAGATCTCTAGCTGATTTTGAAAGTTCGTTATCTGATTCCGAGACCCCGAAACCAACCACGCCAGGAGAGGCAGGTTGCCCTCCAACACCAGAGGATGGAGACCCTTGGTTGGATTGGTGAGGAGATGTTGGAGGGGAGGAAGCAACCGTGGATAATCGATCGCCATCCCCAGTAGGAGAGGGAACCACGGTTGAGTCGGCCACCAGGGGGTGATCAACACTATCGTTGCACGCTGAGTCATCACATGGAGGAGAAGCTTGGGGATCATAGGAAATGGCGGGAACGCATAATGCGTCCCCGCCGGCCAGTGTTGGCGAAACGCGTCGACTGCGCAAGCTGCCGGGTCCGGTCTCCAGCTGTAAAAGCGGGGCAGTTGGTGGTTGAGACGTGAAGCGAATAGGTCCAAGAAAAATGGACCCCAGAGTCGCTGTAACGCCAGGAATACTGATCGATCCAGCTTCCAGTCGCTGGTATCGATCATGTAACGGGAATTCCAGTCTGCCACTGAGTTGGAAACCCCCGGAATGTATTCCGCCACTGGAACTATGTCGCGGAGAAGACAGAAGTGCCAAAAATCCTTTGCGATATCCGCCAGGATTTTGGATCTCGCACCTCCCAAGCGGTTGACGTATTGAACCGCTGTCACATTGTCCATGCGCAACAACACGCAGCATTTGAATGCATGTGGTAAGAAACTTTTTATGGCGAAGAATGCCGCCAGCAATTCCAGCGCGTTGATGTGTAATAGAGATTCCTCTGCAGACCACGTCCCTCCTGTAGAGGACTCTCCGCACCGAGCGCCCCAGCCCTGTCGGCTCGCATCCGACTCTATGATGAAGTCCGGGCTGGAGTTGAATATGGTCTTGCCATTCCAGTCGACGGCATGACGCAGCCACCACTGTAGTTCCTCCTTGGCTTCCGGACAGAGGGGTACCTCGTCCGCATATCTGAGGCCTTGTCGGAGGTGTAGTGTTTTTAGTGTCTGAAGGGCCCGATAGTGAAGGGGGGCCGGAAATATGGCCTGGATGGAGGCCGATAGGAGGCCCACCAGACGCGCAAGGACGCGTAGTGAAACGCGACCCTTGCGGAGTACCGCCCTGATTTCCTTGCGAATAAGGGCTAGTTTGGACTTGGGGAGACGGAGAACCGCTTGTTGGGTATCCACCAAAAACCCCAGGAATTCCATTTCCTGAGCCGGGACGAGCACAGATTTTTCGTGGTTGATCAGGAAACCCAATTCCTGTAATAAAGAAACCGTCCAATGCATATGGGAAATGGCTTGGGTTCTGGACCGAGCCATAATGAGCAGATCGTCCAGATATATGATCATCCTTACGCCTCTGCTGCGCAGGGATGCTACCACGGGCTTCAGGAGTTTGGTGAAGCACCATGGGGCGGACGATAGGCCGAAGGGGAGGTAAGTGAATTGCCACATTTGCCCTCTCCAAAGGAAACGGAGAAACTGTTGGGATGATGGATGAATGGGCACGGTGAGGTAGGCGTCTTTCAAGTCTACCTTTATCAGCCAGTCCCCCGGCCACAAGAGGTCTCGTAGGAAGTGGATCCCTTCCATCTTGAAGTGTCAATACACTACGTGTTGGTTCAAATTGCGAAGGTTTATGACCGGGCGGAATCCGCCACCCTTCTTCTTGACCAAGAAGAGGTTGCTGATAAACCCCGTGGAGGTTGGATTGACCTCTATCACTGCTTCTTTGGACAGGAGATCTTGTAATTCGTTGTCTATAAGAACAACGTTTAGGTCGGAGAACTGTATGGGGGGTGGTATTATGCCCAACACCGGAAGGGAGTGGAGCTCTATTTGGTACCCCGCCACCGTGTTGAGGATCCATGAGTCTGCCGTAATCGCAGACCAGGCGTGGATAAAAGACTGTAGTCTGCCCCTCACTGGGATATGTGAATGTATATGTAGAGGAGTACTCACCAGTGAATGGTCGAGAGCGGGGATAGCCTCGGGCACCACGTCCTCTCCATGGTCTACCCCTGGGAGGGAAGAACGGCGCGGGTTGCGCCACAGGAATCTGGTAGGATGGAGGAGCCTGTGCATATTGAGCTGGAGCTCTGGGTGGTGGCCTGTAATAATTAGATCGGCCGGCAGAGCGGCCCCTATGTCTGCCGGCCTTGACAAAAACCTTATTTGCGGGAGTGGACTTTTTCAAGGACGTTTGGGCCTTGTCCAGTGAAGTAAACAAACCCACAAATTTGTTGATATCTTTAATAAGATTATCGCCAAAAAGCATGCCCTCAGCAGAGGGGCCTGGTTCTGACTCAGCGAGATGGGACAGTTGAGGGTCCAATCGCATAAGAATGGATCTCCGTCTTTCGACCGAGCAAGTCGTATTTGCGGCTCCTAACATACAAATGGCCCTCTGAGCCCAACCTCTAAGTTGGGTGAGATCCACAGGCTGGCTGGATGCAGCGGCCTGCTCAGAAAGATTTAGGATCTTCGTCAAAGGTCCTAGAAGATCCAGGATACGGTCCTGTATAGATCTAAAGGACCGTTCAATGCCCTTTTTTGGAAATTTACCATTTTTGGTAAGGTCACTTTCCTCAGAATCGAGGGTCTAGGGCATTCTGCCTTAAGTTTACTCCTATTTGATCTCCCCAGGGACCTACGGGTCCAGTGTTCTATAAAACTAGAGACCTGTGGGAGAGGTGCCCAATCTCCGGAGCGAGGGTGGGAAATCGCATCCGGGTCAAAAAATGGCTCTCCGAGAGAGTCGAGAATTATTTCGCCCTGGATTTCAGGGGTAGCGTTGTTGGGAAACGCAGTAGTCCCACTTTCCTCATCACATGCGTCAGACTCTGCAGAGGATTCAGATTCTCCGGACGTATCCTCCTCAGAGGTGTCCACATAAGAATCTGGCTTTGCCCGCCTGGCGGATCTATGCCTCTTAGTTGTTATCTCCTCGAGGCCCGAGGGTCGGAGAGAGTCTGAAGGTAAAATGGGTTGGCTAACCGTGATAGAGGTTGCCCGGAGCATGGAATTATCTTCCCCTGCCGGGGAGTCGTGAGCGGGCACTGTGTGCTTACGCTTGTGCGAGGCTTTGCCTTTCTTAACAATCGGGTCATTTGCGATTGGCAGTGACATTGATGGTAGGGGTTGATGAGACCCTGATGGTAAAGCGGCAGAAGCAAGGGCCGCCTGAACTGACTTGCTAATCAGTTCTTGAATTTGTGCAGCATTCATGAACTGCGCTGCTTCAGATTGGGAACTCATCCCAGGAAGGGAGCTGGTATTGGCCTCCTCAGACATATCAGAGAAATATAGGTAAGTATATATATATATATATATATATCTAAGTGGTATATCTATAGGATTCTGAGAGGGAGGTCAAGGGTAGACCTGCCAGGGAAGGGGCCTATAGGGGAACAGTAGCACAGGAGGACAGGAAAAAACCTGTTAATAACTGCACAGATGCTCCGTAACGCTCAGGCTCTGACTCTCCTCACCGACAGCGCTGAACTGAGGGCTGTGGTGAGAGGTACAGCGGAGCTAGAGAGCCCAGGGACGAAATCTCGCGAGATTACGCCACTCCGGGTCTCTGATTGGTCGTTGGTTGCCGCCTCTAGAACGGACCGCCCCTCCGAGCCCGTCAGACGCGCGGGAAGGCCGAGAGCGGCGGGAACAGAGAACTGAGGGAGAAGGAGAAAATGGCGCCGCAATATGGCGCCGGGAGAAAGGTATGAATGAATAAAGGGGAACAAAGAACGGAGCGCAGGGTCGTCAGTGGGGCGACCTGCGCCAGAAATATAGAAGGTGAAAACTGGGGACACTGTGCAACAAGTGCCGTGTCCGTGAGGGAAATAGAATTTAATAGGATTAATAGGATTTAGTAACACCTGGCTGATGAACGCAACGCAGTCACCAGCAGGGATAAGGACAGGGGTATACCGTTAGAGTACCCCGAATGTTAGTAAGGAAAAAACTTATATTTATGAATACAGTGTGAAGAGAAATACTTATCTGTCGCTATGAGCAGAAAGAAAGAGGAGGAGTTATGGCACAACAGTTCCCTTTATAGAGGTCATCGGCATATGATTGGCTACTAGTCCTCAGAGGGGCTGCTGGGAGATGTAGTTTTGCAAAACGTTTTTCTTTCAATACATTAACCTGAAAGTTTAATTTTCTGCTGTGGGCATTAATAAAGAAAGATTAATGCAAGATACGAGCCTCCTGTCTGATATATAATTCAGGATCAGCACAGGATAAGTAATGTAATGTATGTACACAGTGACCCCACCAGCAGAATAGTGAGTACAGCTCTGGGGTATAATACAGGATATAACTCAGGATCAGTACAGGATAAGTAATATAATGTATGTACACAGTGACCTCACCAGCAGAATAGTGAGTACAGCTCTGGAGTATAATACAGGATATAACTCAGGATCAGTACAGGATAAGTAATGTAATGTATGTACACAGTGACCTCACCAGCAGAATAGTGAGTACAGCTCTGGAGTATAATACAGGATATAACTCAGGATCAGTACAGGATAAGTAATGTAATGTATGTACACAGTGACCTCACCAGCAGAATAGTGAGTACAGCTCTGGAGTATAATACAGGATATAACTCAGGATCAGTACAGGATAAGTAATGTAATTTATATGCTCAGTGAATTTTCTAGCAGAATAGTGAGTACAGCTCTGGAGTACTATTCAGGAATAGGTTAGGATCATCACCGGATAAGTAATGAAGCTCAAGATGCCATTAAATAAAAATGTTTTTAGAATCCTACATGTTAGGATATTATGTACAGAGCCTATACTGTCAAACATATAGGAGAGATTTATCGAAACCTGTCCAGACAAAAAGCTGCTGAGTTGCCCATAGCAACCAATCAGATTGCTTCTTTCATTTTGCAGAGGCCTTTTCAAAAATGAAAGAATCGATCTGATTGGTTGCTATGGGCAACACAGCAACTTTTCCTCAGGACAGGTTTTGATAAATCTCCCCCATAGTCCCTATGTTATGGACCTGTCCTATTCTTTATATGGCACCGTAATATCTCTGCTCGATCCAATTGAGCATGCTAACGTTTTCTTCACTTTACACGTTTCTTATGTGTGTTGGTAGAACTCCACCGTCATGTTATGGGCCAGTAACAGCCTTTGGTGCTGTATTACCAATCCAATGAACACTTTTCTATTCTATTCCCAGTCCGAGCTTTGACTTCAAGGACAAATTGCAAATACAGCAGAACTCCTCCAGGGACATTTTCAGCTGTCTGTCCCGCAGGTGCCGTTTACAGCAGTCCGTCTTCTGTTTTATAGAGCAACAGATGCCGTATGACTATGGATGGCGCATGACTATGGATGGCGCAATCGTACGCCATATAACATAATTATTTTTGCTTAGTAAATCTCCCCTCTTGTTTCCTATCATCAGTTCGTACTAGCAGACAACCCGGAGCATTTCTCTCATTTCCAACACTTTAACATATTGATAAACAGGTTTTCAACTAATTTTAATGGCCAGTAGTAATATTATTTAGTGCAATAATCCGAAAAAGCGAAGGGGGGGGGGGGGGGGCCCTGCAGTTTGGTTGTCTCCTGAATTCTTCCATTTGGCGTCGATTCCACACTGATCTCCATCTGCACCTACTTTACCGACTCTTCTCTAGGAGAACTTGTGATTAATAAAGTAGAGAAGCGTCGGAGGTGTTGGTATGGAAAGACGGCCAATTTTCCTGTTGAAGAGGTGTTGGCAGGGAGCGGGAGTCATTTAATACCTGTCTTCAGCTGCTATCTGCAGACACATAGCTCAGAGATGTTAGAATACTGCTTTATCCCATGCCATCTGCGTCACTCACCGGATCTGGTTTCCTCAGCTTGTGCCACGACAACTACACCAATCCTCTCCTACTTACAGAGAAAAATCTACTCTCTTTTACAAGCCTTTTTCTGCATTTATGCAGTTCTTCCTATATCGAAAGTGAAAATGACACTTTGGCACAATTACGGCAAATAAGCAACATTTTGTGGCGTATTTTTGGGCAGAAAAAAGTGCAGAATACATTGCAGTGTGTTAATACAGTCATAGGGTACTTTCATAACTACTAAATAAACACACACACACATATATATATATATATAGTAAATAATATGTAATGTAATTTATATATAAATATATACATAGTAAATAATATGTAGTGTGTGTGTGTGTTTGTGTATGTATATGAAGAGAGAGAGATACAAAACTTCCTCTGGAGCATACAGCAGCTGATAATTACTGGAAGGATTAAGATATTTAAATAGAAATAACTTTAGTGCGCTAGTGGATTAGATTTTTTTCCCCCCCTCCAGGGTACACCTTTAAAGGGGTACTCCGCTGCTGGAGCCCGCGCCGGGACCTCGTGACGTCATAGCCCCCTCATGACATCACATCCCGCCCCCTCAATGCAAGTCTTTGGGCGGGGGCGTGACATCCGTCACGCCCCCGCCCATAGACTTGCATTGAGGGGGCGGGGTGTGACGTCATGAGGGGGCAGAGCTCCCGGCTCCAGCGTTCGGAACGTTTTGTTCCAAAGGCTGAGCAGCGGAGTACCGCTTTAAAGGGGTACTCCGGCGCTGGAGTGTTTTTGTAGTATGTTGTGTATGTGGTTGTGCTTCATTTATGTGCTGTTTTCGTGGTGGGTATGCCTTACAGTTTCTGTGCAATCTTACCTTTTTTCCTCGGCGGAAGTATTGTAGTTTTGCAGTTTTAGCCTTGCTCACGACCCCGTTTTTTTTTCTCCGTTCGGCAGCCATATTGCGTTCGTGACCTCACACTTTGCATCCTCTGGGTCTCCTCCTTGCCGCCCTCCTTGTTTGAATATTCATTGCGTTTTCCTTAGTTCCCCCTTGTTGGGTTGTGCCTTTCTATGTTTCGAGTCTCCTCATTTGTTGTTTCCTGTCCAATCATCTGTATTCTTAGTGTCATGTGATGGGCGTCTCTTCTCCTCCGTGATGCTTCGCTGTAACTGTGATGTTTGGTTGCACCACAGCGCTGGCGACGTCATGTTTTCACTTTGCGCATGCGCTGAATGTTCGGCTATAGTATTTGTAAATTATCTAGTTGGCCTTAGCTGTTTCTGCAGATGTTTATTCGCTCGCGTTTTAGTGTTGCTGCTGCAAAGGTGATTGGCCATTGTCGCTGGAACGCAAGCGCAAACAGGTTAGGCTGCACGCAAGGTCCCACACACATGCACACTGGGAAAATGAAAACAAAAGGGCGGATTCGGGGTGGGGAAAACATGGTAAGCAGAAGGCAGGGCGGCAACAAAAGCATAGGGAAGGGAGGGAAATAAAGGGGAGCCCAGCCCAACAAAGCATAATAACGCCACCTACAATTGCACCCAAAACACGTGATGTGCCCGCAAACGCTCATGGGAAAGGAAGTTTACTCACACAAAAACATCAGAAGAAGGGGAGAATGTACAACTCAGGTGTAACGCGAAAATAAACGCATTAGACACGCAAACGCAGCGCAACACGTCAGACAGCTGTAGGGTAAGTAAAACAGGCAGGAGAGGGCATAAGGTTGAAAAAAAAAAACATAACAATGCCGGAGTACCCTTTTAAGCCCTGCTTAAAGTGGTATTCCGCCCCTAGACATCTTATCCCCTATCCAAAAGATAGGGGATAAGATGTCAGATCGCCGCGGTCCCGCTGCTGGGGACCCCTGGGATCCCCGCTGCGGCACCGCGCTATCATTACAGCACAGAGCGAGTTCACTCTGCACGTAATGATGGGCGGTATAGGGGCCGGAGCATCGTTATGTCACGGCTCCACCCCTCGTGATGTCACGGCCCGCCCCTTTCAATACAAGTCTATGGGAGGGGGCGTGGCGGTCGTCACACTCCCTCCCATAGACTTGGATTAAGGGGACGGGCCGTGATGTCATGAGGGGTGGCGCCATGACGTCACGCTGCTCCGTCCCCCGTATCGCCCGTCATTACGCACAGAGCGAACTCGCTCTGTGCTGTAAAGATGGCGGGGTGCCGCAGCGGGGATCCCGGGGGTCCCCAGCAGCGGGACCACGGCGATATGACTTCTTATCCCCTATCCTTTGGATAGGGGATAAGATGTCTAGGGGCGGAATACCCCTTTAAAGTTTGGAGAGTCAGACTGGTGATCATTTGACCACGTTACTGTCCGGACATGCTGAGGTTGTAGTTTTGCAACAGCTGGAGGCACACTGGTTGGGAAACACTGTATTAGATAGAGTAAGATAGTACATTCTTTCTAGGCATGCTGGGAGTTGTAGTTTTGCAACTGCTGGAAGCACACTGGTTGGGAAACATTGATTTAATGGCTTCTATTTCTGCATAATGTTTAATAAAAGACCATACCAATCTAGCATGGAAAAAGAGGCACAATGTACAAAGCAGCAAGTGTGAATAGGAACAGAGATAATGGATCATGCGGGTTCGCCTTTCCATTCAATTCTATCCAATTCTTACTGGATGAAAGGATCCCTTAACAATAAGCTTATTATACAGTGTTCCCTTGTTGGGACCACCAACAATCGGCTAAGATCTGGCAGTAAGTGTTCATTTTCTCAGCAGCGCCACCAGAGGGGGAAATAATGCATTACAGGGTTGTCTGCATAATGCAGTGTTTATAACCAGAGCCACTAATATCAGTCACATATGATGTAATGTCTATAGAGGTTATATCAGTACTGGAGCGTTATAAGAGGAGCGGCTGATATAATCACATGATGTAATATATAGAGGTTATATCAGTACTGGAGCGTTATAAGAGGAGCGGCTGATATCAGTCACATATAATGTAATATATAGAGTTAATGTCAGTACTGGAGCCTTATAAGAGGAGCGGCTGCTATCAGTCACATATAATGTAATATACAGAGGTTATATCAGTACTGGAGCGTTATAAGAGGATGATATCAGTCACATATAATGTAATATATAGAGGTTATATCAGTACTGGAGCGTTATAAGAGGAGCGGCTGATATCAGTCACATGATGTAATATATAGAGATTATATCAGTACTGGAGCGTTATAAGAGGATGATATCAGTCACATATAATGTAATGTCTATAGAGGTTATATCAGTACTGGAGCGTTATAAGAGGAGCGGCTGATATCAGTCACATATAATGTAATGTCTATAGAGGTTATATCAGTACTGGAGCGTTATAAGAGGAGCGGCTGATATCAGTCACATATAATGTAATGTCTATAGAGGTTATATCAGTACTGGAGCGTTATAAGAGGAGCGGCTGATATCAGTCACATATAATGTAATGTCTATAGAGGTTATATCAGTACTGGAGCGTTATAAGAGGAGCGGCTGCTATCAGTCACATATAATGTAATGTCTATAGAGGTTATATCAGTACTGGAGCGTTATAAGAGGAGCGGCTGCTATCAGTCACATATAATGTAATGTCTATAGAGGTTATATCAGTACTGGAGTGTTATAAGAGGAGCGGCTGATATCAGTCACATATAATGTAATGTCTATAGAGGTTATATCAGTACTGGAGTGTTATAAGAGGAGCGGCTGATATCATCACATATGTAATATATAGAGGTTATATCAGTACTGGAGCGTTATAAGAGGAGCGGCTGATATCATCACATATGTAATATATAGAGGTTATATCAGTACTGGAGCGTTATAAGAGGAGCGGCTGATATCAGTCACATATATTGTAATATATAGAGATTATATCAGTACTGGAGCGTTATAAGAGGAGCGGCTGATATCAGTCACATATAATGTAATGTCTATAGAGGTTATATCAGTACTGGAGCGTTATAAGAGGAGCGGCTGATATCAGTCACATATAATGTAATGTCTATAGAGATTATATCAGTACTGGAGCGTTATAAGAGGAGCGGCTGATATCAGTCACATATAATGTAATATATAGAGGTTATATCAGTACTGGAGCGTTATAAGAGGAGCGGCTGATATCAGTCACATATAATGTAATATATAGAGATTATATCAGTACTGGAGCGTTATAAGAGGATCGGCTGATATCAGTCACATATAATGTAATGTCTATAGAGGTTATATCAGTACTGGAGCGTTATAAGAGGATGATATCAGTCACATATAATGTAATGTCTATAGAGGTTATATCAGTACTGGAGCGTTATAAGAGGGGCGGCTGATATCAGTCACATATAATGTAATATATAGAGGTTATATCAGTACTGGAGCGTTATAAGAGGAGCGGCTGATATCAGTCACATATAATGTAATGTCTATAGAGGTTATATCAGTACTGGAGCGTTATAAGAGGATGATATCAGTCACATATAATGTAATATATAGAGGTTATATCAGTACTGGAGCGTTATAAGAGGAGCGGCTGATATCAGTCACATATAATGTAATATATAGAGATTATATCAGTACTGGAGCGTTATAAGAGGATCGGCTGATATCAGTCACATATAATGTAATGTCTATAGAGGTTATATCAGTACTGGAGCGTTATAAGAGGAGCGGCTGATATCAGTCACATATAATGTAATATATAGAGATTATATCAGTACTGGAGCGTTATAAGAGGATCGGCTGATATCAGTCACATATAATGTAATGTCTATAGAGGTTATATCAGTACTGGAGCGTTATAAGAGGAGCGGCTGATATCAGTCACATATAATGTAATGTCTATAGAGGTTATATCAGTACTGGAGCGTTATAAGAGGAGCGGCTGATATCAGTCACATATAATGTAATGTCTATAGAGGTTATATCAGTACTGGAGCGTTATAAGAGGAGCGGCTGATATCAGTCACATATAATGTAATATATAGAGGTTATATCAGTACTGGAGCGTTATAAGAGGAGCGGCTGATATCAGTCACATATAATGTAATATATAGAGGTTATATCAGTACTGGAGTGTTATAAGAGGAGCGGCTGATATCAGTCACATATAATGTAATGTCTATAGAGGTTATATCAGTACTGGAGCGTTATAAGAGGATGATATCAGTCACATATAATGTAATGTCTATAGAGGTTATATCAGTACTGGAGCGTTATAAGAGGATGATATCAGTCACATATGATGTAATATATAGAGGTTATATCAGTACTGGAGCGTTATAAGAGGAGCAGCTGATATCAGTCACATATAATGTAATGTCTATAGAGGTTATATCAGTACTGGAGCCTTATAAGAGGATGATATCAGTCACATATGATGTAATATATAGAGGTTATATCAGTACTGGAGCGTTATAAGAGGAGCAGCTGATATCAGTCACATATAATGTAATGTCTATAGAGGTTATATCAGTACTGGAGCGTTATAAGAGGATGATATCAGTCACATATGATGTAATATATAGAGGTTATATCAGTACTGGAGCGTTATAAGAGGAGCGGCTGATATCAGTCACATATAATGTAATATATAGAGGTTATATCAGTACTGGAGCGTTATAAGAGGAGCGGCTGATATCAGTCACATATAATGTAATATATAGAGTTAATATCAGTACTGGAGCGTTATAAGAGGAGCGGCTGATATCAGTCACATATAATGTAATATATAGAGTTAATATCAGTACTGGAGCGTTATAAGAGGAGCGGCTGATATCAGTCACATATAATGTAATATATAGAGATTATATCAGTACTGGAGCGTTATAAGAGGAGCGGCTGATATCATCACATGATGTAATATATAGAGGTTATATCAGTACTGGAGCGTTATAAGAGGATCGGCTGATATCAGTCACATACAATGTAATGTCTATAGAGGTTATATCAGTACTGGAGCCTTATAAGAGGAGCGGCTGATATCAGTCACATATGATGTAATATATAGAGGTTATATCAGTACTGGAGCGTTATAAGAGGAGCGGCTGCTATCAGTCACATATAATGTAATGTCTATAGAGGTTATATCAGTACTGGAGCGTTATAAGAGGATGATATCAGTCACATATAATGTAATGTCTATAGAGGTTATATCAGTACTGGAGCGTTATAAGAGGATGATATCAGTCACATATAATGTAATGTCTATAGAGGTTATATCAGTACTGGAGCGTTATAAGAGGAGCGGCTGCTATCAGTCACATATAATGTAATGTCTATAGAGGTTATATCAGTACTGGAGCGTTATAAGAGGAGCGGCTGCTATCAGTCACATATAATGTAATGTCTATAGAGGTTATATCAGTACTGGAGCGTTATAAGAGGAGCGGCTGATATCAGTCACATATAATGTAATATATAGAGATTATATCAGTACTGGAGCGTTATAAGAGGAGCGGCTGCTATCAGTCACATATAATGTAATATATAGAGGTTATATCAGTACTGGAGCGTTATAAGAGGAGCGGCTGATATCAGTCACATATAATGTAATATATAGAGGTTATATCAGTACTGGAGCGTTATAAGAGGAGCGGCTGCTATCAGTCACATATAATGTAATGTCTATAGAGGTTATATCAGTACTGGAGCGTTATAAGAGGAGCGGCTGATATCAGTCACATATAATGTAATATATAGAGGTTATATCAGTACTGGAGCGTTATAAGAGGAGCGGCTGATATCAGTCACATATAATGTAATATATAGAGTTAATATCAGTACTGGAGCGTTATAAGAGGATCGGCTGATATCAGTCACATATAATGTAATATATAGAGGTTATATCAGTACTGGAGCCTTATAAGAGGAGCGGCTGATATCAGTCACATATAATGTAATATATAGAGGTTATATCAGTACTGGAGCGTTATAAGAGGATGATATCAGTCACATATAATGAAATGTCTATAGAGGTTATATCAGTACTGGAGCGTTATAAGAGGTGCGGCTGATATCAGTCACATATAATGTAATGTCTATAGAGGTTATATCAGTACTGGAGCCTTATAAGAGGGGCGGCTGATATCAGTCACATATAATGTAATATATAGAGGTTATATCAGTACTGGAGCGTTATAAGAGGAGCGGCTGCTATCAGTCACATATAATGTAATGTCTATAGAGGTTATATCAGTACTGGAGCGTTATAAGAGGGGCGGCTGATATCAGTCACATATAATGTAATATATAGAGGTTATATCAGTACTGGAGCGTTATAAGAGGAGCGGCTGATATCAGTCACATATAATGTAATGTCTATAGAGATTATATCAGTACTGGAGCGTTATAAGAGGATGATATCAGTCACATATAATGAAATGTCTATAGAGATTATATCAGTACTGGAGCGTTATAAGAGGAGCGGCTGATATCAGTCACATATAATGTAATATATAGAGGTTATATCAGTACTGGAGCGTTATAAGAGGAGCGGCTGATATCAGTCACATATAATGTAATATATAGAGGTTATATCAGTACTGGAGCGTTATAAGAGGAGCGGCTGATATCAGTCACATATAATGTAATGTCTATAGAGGTTATATCAGTACTGGAGCGTTATAAGAGGAGCGGCTGATATCAGTCACATATAATGTAATATATAGAGATTATATCAGTACTGGAGCGTTATAAGAGGAGCGGCTGATATCAGTCACATATAATGTAATGTCTATAGAGATTATATCAGTACTGGACATATAGGGGGGAAATGTTGTTATTGTCTGTGTAAATCAAGTTCTTTTTACCCCCATCATGTATAATTCCCCCACAAAGAGGTGCAAGTTCTTCATAAATAATGTAGCAGAACCCCAACCCCGCATGTAGCTATACAGTGGTCCCTCAAGTTACAATATAAATTGGTTCCACAGTGACCATTGTATGTTGAGACCATAACTCTATGGAAACCTGGTAATTGGTTCTAAAGCCACCAAAATGTCATGAAAAATAGAAAAAAGTGAGAATTAAAGAAAAAGTAAGTAGATAACTAATAAAGATAAAGCAAATCCTTCCATATAGAAGTAAGAAAGATCTGCTGGAAGCTGTAATCACTGTCTATGTAGAGGACAGGAGCTTCCTCAGGGTCCTGTACAGTACAGTGTCCTAAAAAAGTAATGGAGCTGCCCTTACCTGGTGTCCAAAGGAGCAGCTAACCCTGGTACAAGTAAAGAGTACAGAACACGTAGTACCTCCCTGTACTGTAGGGGGCGCTACCAGACACCAGTCAGTGCATGCACTTCAGTAATACAGGTAAAGAGTAGTACAGAACGTGTAGTACCTCTCTGTACTGTAGGGGGCGCTACCAGACACCAGTCAGTGCATGCACTTCAGTAATACAGGTAAAGAGTACAGAACATGTAATACCTCCCTGTACTGTAGGGGGCGCTACCAGACACCAGTCAGTGCATGCACTTCAGTAATACAGGTAAAGAGTACAGAACATGTAATACCTCCCTGTACTGTAGGGGGCGCTACCAGACACCAGTCAGTGCATACACTTCAGTAATACAGGTAAAAAGTAGTACAGAACATGTAATACCTCCTTGTACTGTAGGGGGCACTACCAGACACCAGTCAGTGCATACGCTTCAGTAATACAGGTGTTTTACCAGTGAATGCCCATTCTGATTGGTCAGTTCTTCATTGACAGCCATTGACCCGTCTCACAGATCTGGACTGTCTGTACATTGTATGTTGAGTCTTGTGTCAAGTTACCATAGTCAAGAAAAAACCATTGTAAGTTGAGGGATCACTGTATTACAGTAGTAATAGTGACACATAAAGTGATCATGGCGGCCGTGAGATTTAAGAACTTCTTGTAATTCACCCCATTGGTCATTACAGTCAGATTCTGCCCGGCTGATGATAGGGATCACTATATTACATTCACCCTTTCTACCGTCAGCTTTTCCCCAGTCCCATAACTAAGCACCACAATTTGTATTCACGAGGCCGCCGCTTTAGCTTCCCATTATAGTGCATTTCACCTTCTACGTTTGCAGGCTTTAGGTATTACAGACCCTGTTTTCTATGTGCGCCCCCTGTCAATCCTCATCAGTAGTGTTAAGCGTGAATATTCGAAATGCAAATTTTTACCTTGAATCTCAGCCCTTCGCAATTTCGCGAATATTTAGAATATAGTCATATATATTCGGAATGACGTAATTTTGTTGTTGTTTTTTCTTGCGAATATGCAAATATTCGCAAATATCGTCAGTTTCAGTCAGAGGACACTGATACCTCCCTTCTTTTAGGTGAAAGATATAATCGCGCATGCGCACTATGTAAATTTCATTACAAATTTTCTCAAGATAAAAACAAACAAACATGGCGAATATGCTAATTCCGCGAATATAGGACGAATATTCGTCCGTATATTTGCGAAATATCGCAAATTCGAATATGGCCTATGCCGTCACTATGCTCATCACTACTTACATTTATAAAAATGTGGAGCACGTTTACTTACCAGTGTTTCCCAACCAGGGTGCCTCCAGCTGTTGCAAAACTACAACTCCCAGCATGCCCGGAGCAATTGGAAAGGGGCAGATCCAAAATATACAACCCAAAATCAGTACCTATCCCTATAAAGACCGGAATAGAACCCATGATTTCTTATGGTGCCTATGCACATTAGGTGAGTATTTCACAACTAGGGTGCCTCCAGCTGTTGCAAAACTACAACTCCCAGCATGCCCGTAGCAATTGGAAAGGGGCAGATCCAAAATATACAACCCGAAATCAGTTACCTAACCCTATAAAGACCGGAATAGAACCCATGATTTCTTATGGTGCCTATGCACATTAGGTGAGTATTTCACAACTAGGGTGCCTCCAGCTGTTGCAAAACTACAACTCCCAGCATGCCCGGAGCAATTGGAAAGGGGCAGATCCAAAATATACAACCCGAAATCAGTACCTAACCCTATAAAGACCGGAATAGAACCCATGATTTCTTATGGTGCCTATGCACATTAGGTGAGTATTTCACAACTAGGGTGCCTCCAGCTGTTGCAAAACTACAACTCCCAGCATGCCCGGAGCAATTGGAAAGGGGCAGATCCAAAATATACAACCCGAAATCAGTACCTAACCCTATAAAGACCTGAATAGAACCCATGATTTTTTATGGTGCCTATGCACATTAGGTGAGTATTTCACAACTAGGGTGCCGCCAGCTGTTGCAAAACTACAACTCCCAGCATGCCCGGAGCAATTGGAAAGGGGCAGATCCAAAATATACAACCCGAAATCAGTTACCTAACCCTATAAAGACCGGAATAGAACCCATGATTTCTTATGGTTCCTATGCACATTAGGTGAGTATTTCACAACTAGGGTGCCTCCAGCTGTTGCAAAACTACAACTCCCAGCATGCCCGGAGCAATTGGAAAGGGGCAGATCCAAAATATACAACCCGAAATCAGTACCTAACCCTATAAAGACCGGAATAGAACTCATGATTTTTTATGGTGCCTATGCACATTAGGTGAGTATTTCACAACTAGGGTGCCTCCAGCTGTTGCAAAACTGTAACTCCCAGCATGCCCGGAGCAATTGGAAAGGGGCAGATCCAAAATATACAACCCGAAATCAGTACCTAACCCTATAAAGACCGGAATAGAACCCATGATTTCTTATGGTGCCTATGCACATTAGGTGAGTATTTCACAACTAGGGTGCCTCCAGCTGTTGCAAAACTACAACTCCCAGCCTGCCCGGACAGCCTTCGGCTGTCCAGGCAGGCTGGGAGTTGTAGTTTTGCAACAGCTGGAGGCACCCTGGTTGAGAAACACTGACTTACACTATATTTTCCTGAAGCAAAATGACAATGTGTAACTATACTTAACCCTGAATAACAAACATCCAACCCCAGAAAAGGCAGGAGGCTCGAACAGTCACCATCAACAATGTAACTGCGGATAGTCGGAATTAAAAAACTGTGAATTTACCCTTAAACCTGCCAACACGTCTGCAGAATTAAACACTTTTCTGTCAAGCATTGTGTTTTTTTTTTTTTCTCCTTTTATTGGCTGATTCCGACAGTCCAGTTGTCATAGAAACAGCCTGTTCTGAAAAAGGTCACCGGCAAGCAAGTCTGTTTTAGGAACAACTGGCGGAGATTAGAAGATTAGCTAATATTTCTCTCCTTTATGCAGTGAAAGGAAAATAAAATCAGACTGAACTTCCAGCGCCGCCTTCAAACGAAGAGAGAAAAAAAAAATTAGTAATCAAGGTTTTTTTTTTTTTTCGTTTTTTTTCGTTCCCTTCCGTGGCGGTATGTGGTCGGCTGATGTGCGAAGCGCCACCTCTCCCCTCTGCGCCTTTTAGATGACTTTAATTAAACCTCACTTAGGGCCGGGAAATGTGCTGAGAGCAGATAATTGAATCATTTCCCTACGCACGGCGAAAACTTGTAACATGTTAACAAGAAGCTCAAGATTAGATCTGAGTTTTGCGCGGGTCACTTTCTGCAGCATCCTTGCAAAAGTTCTTAATCCGCGGCCGAGATATGGTACAAATCCCAGTCTGAACATAGGCTTTGTGTCTTTGGCTTTACATACCTAACCTACATAGCATAAGAAATATGTACGATAAATATTAACTTAATGAATGACAAACTGAGGGGAGCCAGCCTTAAAGGGGTACTCCGGTGAAAAACTGGTGCCATAAAGTTAAACAGAATTGTAAATTACTTCTATTTAAAAATCTTAATCCTTCCCGTACTTATCAGCTGCTGTATGCTCCACGGGAAGTTGTATTTCTTTATGGAATTCTTTTCTGCCTGACCACATTGCTCTCTGCTGACACCTCTGTCTGTATCAGGAACTGTCCAGAGTACAAGCAAATCCCCTTAGCAAATCTGTCCTACTCTGGACAGTGTGATAATGTAGAAAAAGAGTGGACCGCCTACGGCGCCTCGTGTATTACCCAATGAAAAGGTGGTTATACAGTCGTCATGTATTCAGGTCCCATCTAGGTGGCCGCTCACCTTATAGCAGAAAGTTAGGAGCATATCACCTCAAAATAGAGGTATAAAGATGTAGCCAGAGCCAGAGAGTCTTCAGGGGTCAGCGAGAGCTGTCCTGTGGTAGTATGCAAGGTAGATAGGGAAAATAGACCATTGGTTCCAGGTGCCACTGGCTAAAACATCAGAGTCACGAAAATTTATAATAAAAGATCCACCTGTGGATCACTTTTACCGTGTAAAAAAAACAAAAACATTACAGAGTGGATGACGCGTTTCGAGGGTATCCCACTCTTCCTCAGATCAGTATGATCTGAGGAAGAGGGGATACCCTCGAAATGCGTCATCCACTCTGTAATGTTTTTATTTATTTATTTAATACAATGAAAGTGATCCACACATGGATCTTTTATTAGAAATGTTGTGACTGAGGTTTGAGCCAGCGGCACCTGGAACTGATGGTCTATTTTCCCCATCTACCTTGCATACTACTCTGGACAGTTCCTGATACACACAGAAGTGTCAGCAGGTGGTCAGACTGAAAAGAAATCCAGAAAGAAATACAACTTCCTGAGGAGCATACAGCAGCTGAAAAGTACTGGAAGGATTAAGATTTTAAAATAGAAGTAATTTACAAATCTTTTAACTTCGTGGCACCAGTTGATTTAAAAAAAAAAAAAATTCCCCCGGAGTACCCCTTTAAAATCGTCAAGGGGATGCTGGAAGAGAGCACTGTAGTAGAGGGAAGAAGGTGTTCATCTAGCAAAGCAGTGGTAGCAGGGTTATTGTAGGTTGTATGCTTTTCTAAAGTGATGGGTTTTTAGGTTGCTTTTGGGTTTCTATATTGGGTAAGTGTCTGTGCTGCTCTAGTGACTTCCAGAGTATAGAGTGGGAGATGCATGAGAAAATACAATTCTTCCGAACTGTTGTGGGAGGAGCAAACAAGGGGAGCGAAGAAGGCAGCCTTGTTAGGATCAGAGATAATGTGAGGGCACGTATGGGGAGATCAGGCCAGAAAAGTATGGAGGGACTGGTTGTGGACTGGAGGTTGTGTGAGGAGGTATTGGAAGACTAGGTCATCAAGAAGTATGGAGGGACTGGTTGTGGACTGGAGATTGTGTGAGGAGGTATTGGGACATTAGGTCATAGAGAAGTATGGAGGGACTGGTTGTGGACTGGAGATTGTGTGAGGAAGTATTGGAAGACTAGGTAATAGAGAAGTATGGAGGGACTGGTTGTGGACTGGAGATTGTGTGAGGAAGTATTGGAAGACTAGGTCATCAAGAAGTATGAAGGGACTGGTTGTGGACTGGAGATTGTGTCATGAGGTATTGGGTCATAAGACGTATGGAGGGCCTGGTTGTGGACTGGAGATTGTGTCAGACAAGGTATTGGGTTGTGGACTGGAGATTGTGTCAGACAAGGTATTGGGTTGTGGACAAGGTATTGGGTTGTGGACTGGAGATTGTGTCAGACAAGGTATTGGGTTGTGGACTGGAGATTGTGTCAGACAAGGTATTGGGTTGTGGACTGGAGATTGTGTCAGACAAGGTATTGGGTTGTGGACAAGGTATTGGGTTGTGGACTGGAGATTGTGTCAGACAAGGTATTGGGTTGTGGACAAGGTATTGGGTTGTGGACTGGAGATTGTGTCAGACAAGGTATTGGGTTGTGGACTGGAGATTGTGTCAGACAAGGTATTGGGTTGTGGACAAGGTATTGGGTTGTGGACTGGAGATTGTGTCAGACAAGGTATTGGGTTGTGGACTGGAGATTGTGTCAGACAAGGTATTGGGTTGTGGACAAGGTATTGGGTTGTGGACAAGGTATTGGGTTGTGGACAAGGTATTGGGTTGTGGACAAGGTATTGGGTTGTGGACAAGGTATTGGGTTGGGGACTGGAGATTGTGTCGGACAAGGTATTGGGAGATTAGGTCAGGCATGTATGGAGGGTTTGGTTATGGACTGAAGATCATGTAAAAGGAGAGGTATTGAGAGATAACAGTAGGTCAGATGTATGGGGGGGGGGGGTAGGTTCATAATTTGACCTGATTTCACTGGGCAATGACCAGTGAAAGATTGATAAAGGAGGAACGAGGGAATAAGTTAAACTATGCAGGTGAGTTAATAAGAGTGGATTGCAGGAGTATATATATATATATATGGGAGGCCACAAATGCTGCAGCTGTGCAGATAGATAGGAGATAATGAGGGCATACAATAATGTTTTATATTGAGTCAGCTGTGAGAAAAAAATATATATTCCTGTACCCAATGAAACTGTGCATAAATATTGGCCATTTCTATACATTTGGATTTTTCTGGCACCGTTCGGTGCACACCTATGGTCGAGAGTATTAAAGGGGTACTCCGGTGCATACACATCTTATCCCCTATCCAAAGGATAGGGGATAAGATGCTTGATAGCGGGAGTCCCGCCGCTGGGGACCCCCGTGATCATGCACGCGGCACCCCGTTTGTAATCAGTCCCCGGAGCGTGTTCGCTCCGGGTCTGATTACGCTCGACCGCAGGGCCGGCGGCATGTGACGTCACGCTCCGGCCCCTCAATGCAAGCCGACGGGAGGGGGCTCTGTCCTTTTTGTGCCAGGTGGTGCATTCTGGGAAGAGATGGAATACAATCTGTTGGTCTGAGACTAGTCATACGGAGCTTTACCTGTGTACAGTGTTGTTGTCTTTTCTTTATCTATGTCTTCTGTCATGAGATGAATCTATTTCCTTACTTTTTAAAGAGGACCTGTGGCCAACCCAAAATAGTTTATCATTTGGCAGTCATTAAAGGGGTACTCCGGTGGAAAACCTTTTTTTTTTTTTTTAAATCAACTGGTGAAAGAAAGTTAAACAGATTTGTAAATTATTTCTATTAAAAATGATTAATCCTTCCAGTACTTATTAGCGGCTGTATACTACAGAGAAAACATTTTTTTAACTTCTTTTCTGTCACAACCACAGTGCTCTCTGCTGACACCTCTGTCCATTTTAGGAACTTTCCAGAGCAGCATATGTTTGCTATTGGGATTTTCTCCTGCTCTGGACAGTTCCTGAGATGGACAGAGGTGTCAGCAGAGAGCACTGTGGCCGTAATAGAAGAGAAATTCCAAAAGAAAAGAATTTCCTCTGTAGCATATAGCTGCTTAAAAGTACTGGAAGGGTATAGATTTTTTTTTAATAGAAGTAATTTACAAATCTCTGTTTAACTTTCTGGCACCAGTTGATTAAAAAAAATAAATGTTTTCCCCCGGAGTACCCCTTTAAATATCTTAGGGTAACCTGATCACACACCCTTTTGCAGTTTCTTGATATACCTTTCTGTTCCTGAGATGTTCCTGAGGGTTTATAATTTGTCTGACAATTTAGGGAATCAGTCAGATGGGCGTGAACTTAATTTTAATTAGGTTATGAGGAGGATAATGCACTCAAGGGGGGGAATTTATCAAAACCTGTGCAGAGGAAGAGTGGTGCAGTTGCCCATAGCAACCAATCAGATTGCTTCTTTCATTTTCCACAGGCCTCTAAAGAGGCCTGTGGAAAATGAAAGAGGCAATCTGATTGGTTGCTATGGGCAACTGCACCACTCTTCCTCTGCACAGGTTTTGATAAATCTCCCCCAAGGGGTGCAAATTTTGTGTGTATTGTCTTCCTAATACACACCCCCTGACTATATATTCCCGCCCATAACCTGATAGTCACTCCCTTTATTTAAATTAAGTTCATGCCTATCTGACTGATTCCCTTAATTATCAGACAAAATATAAACCCTCATCTCAGGAAGAGAAGGGCGTACCAAGAAGCTGTAAAAAGGTGTGTGATCAGGGCACCCTAAAATATTTATCGCCAAAGGTTCTCTTTAATAATCACTGATTGCACCGCTCTCCAATGATGGGAGATGACTCTGCTAACTCCACCTTCTAATGATATGACCCCGCTATGTCATGATAATGAGAGGACTCTACTTTCCCCACTTTATAATGGTGTGTAATGGAGAGACTGGGGTGTGTAATGGAGAGACTGGGGTGTGTAATGGAGAGACTGGGGTGTGCAATGAAAAAGCCACCACATGCCTGATGAAGCCGCGCATGCACAGCGAAACGCGTTGCATACTGGTCAAATAAACTCCCTTTTATGGTTCACCTGTTGTGGTCGTTCTGCACCGTGGAGCCGCGTTCCTTTGAAGTCTGTCCCTGATATTACCACTGTCTGAGGACATGCATGTGGGATCTATCTGGGCTGTCCCAAGCCTGTTCACCATGTACATCGTCACATAACCACTGCTCCCACCTCCTAGATGGCGGTCAATTTGTGGAAACCATCATTCTTTTTCTCTCAGATGATGCGCCCCCTCTCTAAGTCCCTCAACTGGGCAAAATGTTTTCAAAATGTTAGTTAACTAACTTTTACTAAAAGGTACACTACCCAAAAGTAGCCTCTGAGAGTTTTTCTATAGGGCAATGGTGCACAACTTTTACGCCCTCTTCTAGCAAGACAGAGTGTCTAATCCAGTGTTTCCCAACAAGGTTTCCTCCATCTGTTATAAAACTACAACTTCCACCATGCCCGGACAGCCAAGGGCTGTCCGTGCATGGTGGGAGTTGTAGTTTTGCAACAGCTGGAGGCACCCTGGTTGGGAAACACTGGTCTAATCAGACTACACCTGTAACTATTAACATCTCTTCTTAAGACATAACTAAATAACATTTCTGTTTCCGTGCATTATTATTTTTGTCAATGAGTATATTTTGTTTATGGTGACATCATTTTATGTTAATTAGATTATATACATTTGTATATGCCAGTACTGTATTGTTCCATGTATATCAGATTATGCATTGTTTATCCCGTTACCGTAGACTCTCAAAATAATCTGATATTATAGCATAATCTACCTGCTGTCAGGATCTGTTCCCAATTATTATTCAGCATTTACAGCGTTGCACATGGGTTGTATAATCCATAATGGATTTTTATCTTATATACAGTTTAATTGTGTGTGTGTCCCAATTTAGACAAGTAATAAAAAAAAGAAGAAAAAATTCCATCAAAAATTCCAACAAAAAAATCTTATTTAAATAATTAGCAATTTTCTCATAGAACATTCATTTTAAGGCATTTTTACTAGAAATATTTATATATTTATATTACGGTAACTTTTTTTTTTTTTTGCCTTTATTGTTTTAGAATATTAAGTTATTGTAGCAAAAAAAAATGATTAAATAGTCTCTGGTGAGACTCTGTGATGGGAGAGAGGATCTTGGTTTTTATATTGTGCATTTATTCAGATTTGACTTCCTTCATAAAATGATGTATGGTGTTTTATATGTTTGGCGCAGGTGCCACTATTTAAATAAATAAATAAATACATTTGTTATCAACAAGACAATAATATATAATGCTGAGGAGCGTGTTTTTTTAAGTACAACATTTAAAGGCTATATGGACAGTTACACTGAATTTCATTTTATTGTTCATTTATTTCTTAACCCCTTAAGGACCGGAGGTTTTTCCGTTTTTGCATTTTCGTTTTTTGCTCCTTGCCTTTAAAAAATCATAACTCTTTCAAATTTACACCTAAAAATCCATATGATGGCTTATTTTTTGCGCCACCAATTCTACTTTGTAATGACGTCAGTCATTTTGCCCAAAAATCTATGGTGAAGCGGGGAAAAAAATCATTGTGCGACAAAATTGAAAACAAAACGCTGTTTTGTAACTTTTGGGGGCTTCAGTTTCTACGTAGTACATTTTTCGGTAAAAATGACACCTGATATGTATTCTGTAGGTCCATACGATTAAAATGATACCCTACTTATATAGGTTTGATTTTGTCGGACTTTTGGAAAAAATCATAACTACATGCAGGAAAATTAATATGTTTAAAATTGTCATCTTCTGACCCCTATAACTTTTTTATTTTTCCGTGTATGGGGCGGTATGAGGGCTCATTTTTTGCGCCGTGATCTGAAGTTTTTAACGGTACCATTTTTGCATTGATAGGACTTATTGATCACTTTTTATTCATTTTTAAATGATATAAAAAGTGACCAAAAATGCACTATTTTGGACTTTGGAATTTTTTTGCGCGCACGCAATTGACCGAGCGGTTTAATTAATGATATATTTTTATAATTCGGACATTTCCGCATGCGGTGATACCACATATGTTTATTTTTATTTTTATTTACACTGTGTTTTTTTTTTTATTGGAAAAGGGGGGTGATTCAAACTTTTAATAGGGGAGGAGTTAAATGATCTTTATTCACTTTTTTTTTTCACTTTTTTTTTGCAGTGTTATAGGTCCCATAGGGACCTATAACACTGCACACACTGATCTTCTATGTTGATCAATGGTTTCTCATAAGAAACCAGTGATCAACGATTCTGCCGCATGACTGCTCATGTCTGGATCTCAGGCACTGAGCAGTCATTCGGCGATCGGACAGCGAGGAGGCAGGAAGGGGCCCTCCCGCTGTCCTGTCAGCTGTTCGGGATGCCGCGATTAGCCGCGGCTATCCCGAACAGCCCGACTGAGCTAGCCGGGAACTTTCACTTTCACTTTTAGCCGCGCGGCTCAGCTTTGAGCGCGCGGCTAAAGGGTTAATAGCGCGCGGCGCCGCGATCGGCGCTGCGCGCTATTAGAGGCGGGTCCCGGCTTCACTATGACGCCGGGCCCGCCATGATATGACGCGGGGTTACTGTGTAACCCCGCGTTATATCAGAAGAGCAGGACCAATGACGTACCGGTACGTCATTGGTCCTTAAGGGGTTAAGGGTTACACGTATGCAGATTTGATGCGCAGGATTTGATGCGCAGGATTTTCTGCTGCAGATTTCAATGTAAATGTAATATGACTGGACACAGCTTCTAATTGGCAGTTACAAATTCTGCGCATCAAATGTGCACAGGATCCTGTATGTGTGAACTAAAGGGGTTATTCCAGGATTTTCTTTTTATTTGACTATGCTACTGGGGCTATAAAGTTAGTGTAGTTCATAATATAGTGTCTGTAACTGTGTCTCGCAATTCTTATGCGATCTTTTCCCCAATGTTCATTATTAACAGTATACAAAATGAGTTTCGTCTCCGGTATTAATGCTGCCCAAGACAATGCACCACTAGTCAGGTGTTTAAAGGGAGCATGGCAGTGCTTCAATGGGTGGAGCGACCGCTGGGTGGGAGGGAGATAATTCTCCACAGCGCTGCATGTAGTTTGAAGCACAGCACACATGTGTGGTAGCCCTTGGGGGATGTATGGTAGTGGTGGTATGGTATCGGTATATGAGGAGTTAATGTTAACCCTATAGTTCGTGACTCCAGGCTGAGGGCTGTTATGCTGAGTCAATGCTCCGGCCTATCGCCGCCCTTCCCAGTAACGATAGCTGCATGAAATGACTGAAGGTCCACAAGGAGATTGAACTTGAACTTGAACAACTTTACTTAAGTGCTTGCGATACATCCAAGGCACAATAACAGTCTCGTACAAACAGTCCTTAAATCGCTCAGTGACTGACAGTTGTTGCGGACCTTGCTATTTAAACAGTCTCTGAATTTAGGGTAGATATTTGCAGATCCGTCCGGATTTAGGGGTATTATTAGGTCCGGTGATGCTGCAGAGTATCTGGGGATTGATACACTCTATATTTTGAATGATCCGTCCGTTGCCGCAAGGCTCGGGCCTAACTCCCTACGTTGGCTGCGGTACAGGTCCTTCTTGTTTGACAGCCCGGGAACAAGAGAGAGAAAACATGGCCGCCGCTCCCTTATATGGGCAGGGGGCGGGGTGAATCCGATTGATCTGAACATCTGTCACTCACCATTACAGAGAGTAATGGGATTGCTTACGTCACCGGGCCTCCAAAGGTCCTTAAGCAGAATACCATAGAGTTTACCTAGTCATATGACCCGCAGGTCCTGCAACGCTATGGAACAGGTAATTAACCATTTATTTAAATATATATTACCCTATTTACATTAACCTTAAATAAATTACTGATCTATGAGCTGGAATAGAGGCGACAAGGGGTAAATTATATTACAGAGATCCCTACGTCCTAGGGACTCTGGCTATGGGGACCCACACATACATAGGTACCGTATACAATGCGGTACCGGGACACCACACATGTAAGGCAGTCCAGCTGTGCTGCAATGGGTGGGGTGGCAGATGTGTGGGAGGGAGAAAAGTGACCTCACACTAACAAACAATGGATCCTTGGACTTGTAGTTGCAGGGAAAGAACTCCAATAGGAAATAGACATTTCACAAAAAGAAAGCAGCAGTGTTATGGTGACCTCACAACACAGCTATTTGGCCCCAAGACAAGCACAGGCCCTTCCTAACCATATCCATTACTGTCTGGCAGGTAAGTACTAAAGTCACCTTATGTTGGATAAACCCTTTAAGTGCCTAACTAATCTAAATGGTTAATTTAGAGTTAGTTAGCTCTAAGTAGTCTTTATTACGAATTTTCAAACATTTTGCAGCTGGAAAGTGTGTTCAACTCCTCTACATAGATGGCTGTCCTGCTGAACCTGACATGTCTCACAGCTGGTTATATCCCTTTCTTTTCTCTCACTGTTGGAGATAGCAGTATGAAGGGGGGAGGTTGTGCTGCACTGTGCATATGGCGGAAATTCCAATTCTGGTCTACGTCAAAAGAATGAACATGCTGGGAGTTGTAGTTTTGAATCAGCTGGAGACAGCCTAGTTGGGAAACACTGGTCTATGTTCTTTCTGCATCAGCTATCCTGTATCAACACAACATGTGACTGCTTCAGCCAATCATTGTAGTCTTGGTGTTTCAACAGAGGTTGTGGCTGAGGCCTGTTATTGGCTGCAAAGGTCACATGTCATAATTGATTAACAGGGGACTTGAAGAAGGTGGTAATGGGATTATTGCTGATTTTGTTATTTTACAATATTGGGGGAGATTTATCAAAACCTGTACAGAGGAAAACTTGCCCAGTTGCCCATAGCAACCAATCAGATTGCTTCTTTCAATTTTCACAGGCCTTCATAAGAATGAAAGAAGCAAGCTGATTGGTTGCTATGGGCAACTGGGCAAGTTTTCCTCAGCACAGGTTTTGATAAATCTCCCCCATTGTGTGCCATTTTGAACACAAACGTCCTCCTGGCACCAGACATGAATTTGTTCTTTGGTAGCTTGGCGGCTGGTTCTGTAGTTCAGTTAGATTTGAAGGCTGTAATGGAGGAGCATGTGCTGATCTTCAGGTGTCCGAGCACCTTCTAAGTGTTATCACCATTTACAGCTGTCACATGAACATAGAAGATCTCTCTCAAACAATATGGCCACCATTTAGTCACCGTTCTCTTCTGGCAACATAACACTTTAAGCCCTTTATGAATCTGTTTCCCTGGAAACAAACTAAAGTAACAGTTTTTATATCATCTATATAAGGTTTTATTTTCATCTGTATATAGTATTTTCTACATCATTGTTTCAAATGTCCATTCAGTCTTTCTAAAAATAATCTAGCTAGGGAATTTTGTAACTTTTGGTTCTTTAAAGGGGTACTCCGTTGGAAACCTTTTATCCCCTATTCAAAGGATAGGGTATAATGGGGTGGCCCAGTACAGGAGTTGTACTCCTGTACCCTTGCTGCCCTGTCAGCCTCCCTGCAGTGTCCCCTGACTCCCCCCTGCATCTGTTCACCTTGTCCAGTTATTATTTTGCTAAGTAATGTATATAAAATGTTGTAGCTTTAAAGGGGTACTCCAATGGAAAACTTATTTTTTTAAATCAACTGGTTCCAGAAAGTTAAACAGATTTGTAAATTACTTCTATTAAAAAATGTTAATTCTTCCAGTACTTTTTTTGGGCTGTATACTACAGAGGAAATGCTTTACCTTTTAGATTACTCTGATGTCATGGCCACAGTGCTCTCTGCTGACCTCTGCTGTCCATTTTAGGAACTGTCCAGAGCAGCGTCTGTTTGCTATGGGGATTTTCTCCTGCTCTGGACAGTTCCTAAAATGGACAGCAGAGGTCAGCAGAGAGCACTGTGGCCATGACATCAGAGAAATCTAAAAGGTAAAGCATTTCCTCTGTAGTATACAGTCCCTAAAAAGTACTGAAAGGATTAAGATTTTTTAATAGAAGTAATTTACAAATCTGTTTAACTTTCTGCCACCAGTTGATTTAAAAAAAAAGTTTTCCACGGGAGTACCCCTTTAAGAACAGTTGTCATATGGTTAAACATCTGTCAAGTGATTGTAACCTAGCGAGGTGTCAGTGACCATGTGGCAGAAGGGTGACCTATGGGACTTCACCAGAGTGTCCCCTATATAAGCCCTGGGAGGAGTCTGTCCGTTCTCTTGGAGCTCTGCTCTCTTTGGATACTAAGTCTTTGCTGAACCACAGTGCAGTCAAGTCCTATGTGTGTCTGGAGTCCAGAGGAGGCCTAAAGTCTGTCAAGCAGCCACAAGTCTACAAGTCCACGACCCCCAGGTCTCAGTCAGAGCCGGTAAGCTACAAATGGGGTATAGTCAGTCTCAGTCAAAGTCAACCTGTCTTCAGTCAGCATGGTCTGCATCACAATTGTCCAAGTCCACTCCAAATCCCAGCAAGCCCTAAGGTCTCTGAAGTCACTGGTCACCTCCGTGGGCCTGGCAAAGCTGTATAGACTTTTCCACCTGTCTAATTCCATAACTTGGCGTTGGAGTCATTGTTGCCCCCCCGTGCCTAGCCCTGGATCCAGCGGTATACCTTCGGGTGGTATTGAGGATAAACCACGCCCTGGCATCATGAATACAAGGGGTTAATGCCATCTGCCCTAAGGGTAATTCCATCTGCCCAGCATCACGCTCTCTACCACAATAAGATGTTAGATCGCGGGGGACCCTCGCGATCCACGCCCCCCTCCATTCATGTCTATCGGGGGGACGTGACGGCTAGTATATAGCTATCACGCCTCCTCCCATGGAAGAGAATGGAGGGGGCATGGCGGCATACATCGCCAGTCATCATGCACGGAGCAGAGTTCGCTCATTGCACTGAATGATGGGGTGCAGCGGCGGGACCCCTGCAATTTAACATCTTATCCCCTATCTTTTGGATAGGGAATAAGATGTTTCCAATGGAGTACCCCTTTAAAGGGGTTATACAGCGTAAGGTGACTTTAGTACTTATCTGACAGACAGTAATGGATATGCTTACCAAGGATCTGTGCTTGTGTTGGTGGTAAATAGCCGTGTCCTGAGTCCCCCATAAAGCTTCTACCTTGTTTGTGTGAACTGACTACTTCCTGTTTCTGTGCCCTCCCTCCAACAACAATCCCCAGTATACCTTTTTTATAGGTGGGAGGTGACTTATCTGTTTTCGACACATAAGTCACCCAACCCATTTCAGGACAGCTAGGTTTCCTTACATGCATGCTTGAAACTACAATTCCCTGCAGGCCTGTGGAGAATGATCAATCCACCCTTTGAAACTCAGACAGGCTTCCATTAAACACCGTACAAGTGATGCAATTTCTCAGGCAACACTGCAACCTGGGAAAACCTGAGACAACACTCATTTTGTATACTGCTAAAAATGAACATCGGAGCAATGATCGCATAAGATTTGCGTGACTATACAGACACTATATTATGTACTACATTAACTTTACAGCACCTTTAGCATAGTCAAATAAAAAAAATTCTGGAATACCCCTTTAAATCTTGCTAGTCGAGTACATTGTATTGTGTCCCTACTGCATATTGCAGACCAGTTTACATGATTCTAAAGGTCCAATTTTCTTTTTATGCCATGTTTATATGTCTGAGTCAAGAAATGACCTCCAAATGGGATGGCCTTTTGCTATACCTTTGGGGCCTATTATTACATCGAAAGCATCGGTTCACTGGAGAACCATTCGGACCATGACCATGGCCCTGCAAGTCCATTAGGTTCTGAAAACACTTTATTAAGAAATTGCAATTTATGTGGTTACCTTAAGTGAGGTAAGGCTCATCAATGGGGCATCAATGCCAGTGACCACACAGAGACAAGATATTACATCTATTTGATCATCCGGCTCTGGCTAGAGGGGGGAACAATGTTAATTCTTATAAGATTAGTGTAAAAAATTTACCTGACCATGATCCCATGCCGCATCTGGTCCTGGCTCCTGCACCGCACCTAACTTCAGCCTCAAAGCATCCCCTGTTTGTCAGAGGAATAATGCCATGCAGCGCAGAACTGGTCTTCTCTGCAATGGGCAGGGGTAGCCGGGTAATCAGGAGGCGATCCAATGCCTCTCTACAGAGGGTGTCCTGAGCTTCTGCCTTTTGCCTGCCAATTTCGTGACTCTGATTTTGCCTGCCAATTTAGATGTGTTGTTACTGGTTTGACCTCTGCCTGTTTGTTCTG
This sequence comes from Hyla sarda, assembly GCF_029499605.1. Lineage (NCBI taxonomy): Eukaryota > Metazoa > Chordata > Amphibia > Anura > Hylidae > Hyla > Hyla sarda. The sequence continues at coordinate 124,800,294 of NC_079198.1, read as the reverse complement.
CCTCTATTTCTGAGTATGTACCATGTTGCTATCCAGGTTTTGACCCTTTGGCCTGTGTTCTGGTTTTTCCTTGTTCTCTGGTTTTATCTTTTGCGTGTCTGATGGGTATTGTCTGACCTTCCCTATATCCTTGAGTACTTAGCCTAGTGCAGGGACTGTCGCCCAGTTGGGGGCCACCATTAAAGGCACATCATCTTACAGGTAAGGACAGTGGTGAGGGTCAGTTCAGGGCTTCACTGCTCCCTATCTGATGTGACAATTGACGTGTCACCTGACTTGTATGTTTTTTTTTTTTTTTTTTGTCTCTCCATTGAAAGTAGCATTGACTCGTCTTTCTGCTTAGTTTCTGCAGGAGTTTGTTTTTCCTTGTCAACGCTGCACAATGAAAGATGAGTCCTTTTAATTTGAAATGTAGTAATTCAATTAAATGCCTTCATAAAAGCAATTGTGTTTATACAACGGGAAGATAATAAACTCCACTTCTCTGCCGCCAGCCTGCAGCTTCGGAAAATGACAAAGCCTTTTGCAAAATTTATTAGAATAATACTTGCACGTGTCTACGAATATACTATGACGAGTTTCTTTCAGACTTAGACCACGAATGAGTATTGTGAACCGCCAGACGCTGACACCGATGACATGATGTTGGTTTATTGGTAAAAGAAATTGTGACGTGACAGGAGGTGTGTGTTATGGTAAAGCCATTGGTTTTGGTGCAATAAAGAAGCATTCTTATCAAATATATGTTAATATTTATGTAATATGGAGTGTGGGGATGTAGAGACTCCTTTTGCTGCCAGACAACCCCCCCCCCCCCCCTTCCCATGTACATGACCACTAACCTAGCCTGAAGCTGACCATAAGCATTAGATAAGTGTTGGCCAAACCTGACCCTTCGGCAAGATGGGTCAATCGTTTAATTTATATGGGGACCTCTTACTATCCCTCAAGGGATCAGGCATGGTAAATTTCAACTGCCCCGTCCTGCCTTATGTGTATGGACAACTAATCTCCATATTACTTGTAATCTAGTCCCTTTACCAGTCAAAAATGTCAATAGCAGTTTTCTTATAGATTGTAAGCTCTTGTGTTCCGTACTCTCACCCCTATTGTATCCCCTCTATTTCCTGGTAGCTTGTAAACTTCTGTGAGCAGGGCCTTCCTCTTGTGATCCCACTACCCCATTTCCTTATTGCTCTTGTAAGCAAGGGCCTAGTTTCTCTTGTCCCCCCCCCCATGTTTCCTCATTGATTGTAAGCTCTTGCGATCAGGCTCTCACTCCTCTTGTACAGTGGGCCCTCACATTACAATATTAACTGGTTCCAGGATGACCATTGTATGTGAAGACCATTCTATGTTGGGACCAAAACTCTATGGAAACCTGGTAATTGGTTCTGAAGCCCCAAAATGTCATCCAAAAATAGGAAAAAGTGAGGATTAAAGAAAAATAAGTAGATAACTAAGGCTACTGTTACACATTGCGCTCCGGCCGCAAGCACCGGCCGTTAGTGCAGTGTCCCTATGTCCCCGACCGCCGGCAGGGCCGGGATTCGCATCGCGGGACACGCCCGGATGCAAATCCCAGCCCCTCTCTTACCTCGCTCCACTCCTTCTGTCTCTCAGCTCCGGTGCGCACGTCTTCGTCCCTTAGGGCGCGCGCGCACGCGCTGGAAATCTGAAATTTAAAGGTCTAGTACACCCATAATTATTAAATACACCTGATACCACATTATAATTTGTTTGCACCTCCCACATTTCCCTGCCGGATGTTCAGTGCCTAATGCCTGGTGAAAGCGTTCATGTTGCCTGTTTTGCCATACCCTGGTATCCAGACCTTCCTGCTATGTTTTTTGACTACGAACCTTTGCCACCTGCCTTGACCTTCTGCTATGTTGACTACGCTACACCTTCTTCCTTTGGTACCTTGCCTTGCCCAGTAACCTGTGTGGTCGAGCCGTATCGGGGGGGTAGCGACCTGGGTGTCGTCTGCTGCAGCAAGCCCATCCTGCCTTGTGGCGGGCTCTGGTGAAGACCAGCGGCACCTTAGACTCCGCTCCCCAATATGGACCGAGTCATCAGCCACACAGGTAGAGGATCCACATCCAGCTACGTTACAGCCACGTTCACACTGTCGGCAGTCTTTGGCAGTGTGACGTCTGTTATTTTAGGATCGAGAAAAGCCGAGAAAAAATTGTGCTTTTTCTTTTTCTCTGGCTTTTCACTCCAAAAATAACGGCTGCTATTGAATACAGTAGGGTCCATCAGGACCCATTATTTGCCAGTATGCAAAATTACGGCCAGCAAAATGCAAGAAAAAAAATAAATAGAGGGAGTTTGATGGCCAAATTTGCCGGAGCATACCGGCAATGTGAAAGGGGCCTAAAACAGATAAAGCAAGTTCTTATAAAAACATATAAAAGTAAGAAATGGTTTGCTGGGAGCTGTAATCACTGTCGATGTAGAGGACAGGAGCTTCTTCAGGGTCCTGTACAGTAAACTACAGTTACTAGAGTTACAGTTACAGTGTACAAAGGAGCAGCTAACTGTGGCACAGGTAGAGAGTAGTACAGAACATGTAATACCTCCCTGTACTTTAGGGGACGCTACCAGACACCAGTCAGTGCATGCACTTCAGTAATACAGGTAAAGAGTAGTACAGAACATGTAATACCTAACTGTACTATAGGGGGCGCTACCAGACACCAGTCAGTGCATGTACTTCAGTAATACAGGTAGAGAGTAGTACAGAACATGTAATACATCCCTGTACTTTAGGGGGCACTACCAGACATCAGTCAGTGCATGTACTTCAGTAATACAGGTAAAGAGTAGTACAAAACATGTAATACCTCCCTGTACTGTAGGGGGCGCTACCAGACACCAGTCAGTGCATACACTTCAGTAATACAGGTAAAGAGTAGTACAAAACATGTAATACCTCCCTGTACTATAGGAGGCGCTACCAGACACCAGTCAGTGCATACACTTCAGTAATACAGGTAAAGAGTAGTACAGAACATGTAATACCTAACTGTACTATAGGGGGCGCTACCAGACACCAGTCAGTGCATGTACTTCAGTAATACAGGTAAAGAGTAGTACAAAACATGTAATACCTCCCTGTACTATAGGAGGCGCTACCAGACACCAGTCAGTGCATACACTTCAGTAATACAGGTAGAGAGTAGTACAAAACATGTAATACCTCCCTGTACTGTAGGGGGCGCTACCAGACACCAGTCAGTACATGCACTTAATACAGGTGTTGTACCAGTGAATGCCTATTCCGATTGGTCAGTTCTTTCAGCCATAGACACGTTTCGCAGATCTGGACTGTCCGTAGCATTGTATGTTGAGTTTGGTTTCAAGTTACAATGGTCTGGAAAATGTCAAAAATATGGTAACCTGGGGCCATTGTTTCTTACTTCAGTTTGTTACTGTATATTATATGATTTTGCATGTACATGTCAGTTATAAAGGATATGTTACCACTATTCTGTATTTTCACAGTGTTATTCTAACTAATTACTATTATTATTGTTGGTATTAAGGATTTTAATGTGAATATGATTCTTAATTGTTACATTTGTTTTCTAAACACTGATGAAGATACTTGTATTAGATGTAACCTGTCGGGGCTCAGCCTCTCGGTGTACGCTGCGTCAGTCTCCAGCAGAGATCTATTGTTTAGTGGGATTATTATGTTTATGTGACACGGTGATACAGATGATACAGCTTTGGAACTTTGCGATTGCTCCCCTCCCACCCCAGCCTCCATTATGTGCTGCCTTCTCTGCAGGTATCGGCTCTCCACCATGCACACCGGCTGCAGACAGCCTACCCATTATGTTACAGCCGACAGATAACGTCCAGTGCTGCTGTTGGGCGGATTTGTGCAGAACATAATGAGAATTGAATTTCATTTCCAAAATCCTTTCACACGGCGTTGTTAATGTTACAGCCAGAAAGCTGCTATTGGGATTCATAGAACTTCCTGCAAAAGATATATATATATTTATTTTTATTTTTTATTTTGTAGAACAGAATAAGGCAGTGTTTCCCAACCAGTGTGTCTCCTGCTGTTGCAAAACTACAACTCCCAGCATGCCCAGACAGCCAAAGGCTGTCTGGGCATGCTGGGAGTTGTAGTTTTGCCACAGCTGGTGGCAAACTGGTTTGGAATATACCTCCTGAATGACAATATACCTCCTCAATAGAGGGCAAAATTACGCTGTTTTTGGCCTCTATAAGGTAACAGGGCTCTGTAGATACATTTGTGGTAACGCCTCGGGGGTTGTAGGATAGTTGGGGTGTTGCTGTGCTGTTAACCCTTGTCACTCGTGACGCCAGGGTGCGGGTTAAATACTGTAATGGTGCTGGGCCTATCGCCACCCTTCCCAAGAGCGATGGGTGAGTGCGGAATAAATGGATTGTCCACAACCACTGTTTAACTGAAAACTTGCAGGAACTTTTACTGAAGATTTTCTGTAGCTGGCAACAGCAATAACAGTCCAGATAACAGAGTCTATTTGTAGTTGAGCAGTGATTGACAGACGGTTGGGATCAGATAAGCTCAATTTAGCTTTTAAAAGATTCCGCAGCCTAGATCCGCTGGATTTAGGGGTGCGTTTATGTCCAGTGATCTTGCGGAGAGTAGCGGGGAATTGTAATTGTACAACAGCTTTGGTATAGGTCGAGGCCGCAGTAAACGTACTTGTAAGCTGCGGAGGTCCTACCTCGTTCAGTGACAGCAACCCAAGAGAGCGATTAATGGCCGCAGCTCCCTTATATGGGCAGGGGCTGAGCCGTTTTGGATTGGTCCATAACAACTGTCACTCACCGTTACACGGCATTGTGGGTGAACACGTGACACAAGAACCACCTAAGGTCCTTCAACATACCATAGAGTTCTGAGTAACGGGTCACATGACCTAAGGTCCTGCGACGCTAAACAAGTGAGTAATGCAATATACATATTTACAATGATAATTTTTATAAATATTAACTTACTAAGGGGTGACTAGGGAAGCGGACCCCCACAGTCCTAGGGACTCTGACTTTGGGGACCCCCCCCCACCACAGTATGAAATACGGTGCCGGGACACCACAATGTATATGGTAAATGGATACTGCTGACAGTGGGAAAAGAGCTCAAGACAGAAGGACTTAGTTTAGAAAAATTGGAGATTCATTACTATATACAAGACTCTGCTGTTTAAAATTGGTTTGGATTTTGAGGTCATGACCTCATATCTCAACCTCCTATCCTGTCTTCATATCTTGTCCTCATATCCCAGCTTTATATCCCGACCTTATATTCCATCAGGGCCGGCGCCACCTATAGACAAAATAAGCAGCTGCCTGGATCGCCCTCTTGATGGGGGCGCCGCTCTCCAGGTCCTGACAGCCCCTCAGCAAGCCAGTTTCCTCATCCTCATATCCCGACCTCATATCCTGACCTTATATCCCATCCTTATATCTGGACCTCCTATCCCGTCCCCCTATCCTGATCACATATCCCAAACTCATATCCTGACTTTATATTCCATCCACCGCAATAACTCTTCTCGGCACCCGCCTGCTAGACAGTCACCAGGATGTTTCGGAAGTTTTGGACAATCTCTGTAGCCTAAGAATTACGCAATCAGATGTGCCAGAGGTCACATAGACTTGCATGGAACTTCAGAATTAAAGGGGTTCTCCACCCTAAGGTGATTTTAGTACATACCTAGCAGACAGTAATTTTCCTCCCTCCCACACATCAGCCACCCCACCCATTGAAACATAAATGAGCTGCATCCGTTCAAAAGACCTGTGGTTTTCAATCAGGGAGCCTCCAGCTCATGCATTAGTTGCAGATTGATCTCTCTCCCATCAAGCGATCGCTCCACCCATTGAAGCAGACAGGCTCCCTGTCATCAGTGATGTCAGGTCTCGGCCGCATTGCAAGCTGGGAAAAATCGGAGACAACAGTCATTTTGTATGCTGGTAAAAATAAATATTGGATTGTGAGAAAACCATCACACACAGGTACAGACACTATATTATGAACTACACTAACTTTACAGCCCCGGTAGCATAGTCAAATAAAAAAAAATCCTGGAATACCCCTTTAAAAAAGAAAAACATGCACCAAGTACAGGGGGTTTGGGGTTGATTTAACTCCACTATATTTTTATTTGACGTCTAAATGACTTGTTATATATAGAATTATGGGAACAAATATCCAAAGTAGCTCCTCCTCATGAAAGTAAAGAGCTGTCTCTGTAGCATCACTTATACTTAAAACATGACTAGGGATTATAATCCAAACCATAATATTCTCCAAAAGGTGATCCGTAGACAGCTATTTTTGGTGGATAGGAAGGTTTCCCTTCATATACATAGTTTTACAATAGTTTATACTGGCACCTATGTTTTGCAGATACCCTCTTAATCTTAATGGATCGCTCCCACAGCAATTCCGAATATTCACGCATAAATCACACAAGATTGGCAATTACCATTTGGTGACACCTAACCCCCCCCCCCCCCCCACCTTGCGGGCTCTCTGCCCCAAGGTTTTTGCGACACTCCCTCCTTCGGCGTCACCCGGAGCTTCCGATGACGAGCCAAATGGATGAGCGACCGCGTGACTTTAATTTGGAAGGTAATATGTCTTCCTATACCTTGAGCTAGTAAAATCTCATTACTTGTACGAGGGCATATTTGGCGAGCTCTTCTGTTTCTCCATCCCATCATTTACTCGGCGCGCTACGTTCGGCTTGCCCAGGGCTTGCTATGTGATGACATTTGTAAGTTAATTATCTCTTAAATCCCCCCAACCGTTTAATTTTCTACAGCTGCTGGTGCTTATTCTCTCTTTTTTTTTTTTTTTATCCTTTTTTATTCATGACTTTTTAGTTTTGTTTTTGTTTCAAAAGTTGCACTAGGATAAGTCATATTTTTTACATAATTGCCTTCAACTTAGAAGACTATTCCATTTCGGAGAAACGACTCAATTTATATGTTTGTCCAAATAAAGAGCGAAAAGTTAAAATCACTCTTGGTGCAAATGACCGAGACAGGAAACCAAGCCTGAATTTGTGGAAATTTCGGCACAGTGGGGGAAGTTTAATAGCGAGGTCATTGTAGACCCCCGCTCCAATCCCAGCGTCTTGTACTTGTGGTTTCGGGCAAGCTCTTTTATTTCCTTGTTCATTAGGCACAAAAATTAGAGTGTCAGCTCTGCAGGGGAGTAATTGGTTTCTGTAAAAACCATATGTAGTGTCCTGCCCGATATTACATTCCTCATTCCCCTGACAGAGAGGCTCGTCTGCATTAGTAAGCAACAGCGCAGGGTCCAGAGAAAAATTAATTTCCCAATTTTTTTTTTTTTTTGATGATTATAGAAAAGTACAAATAAACTAATTTCAATTCGCCGGCACATATTGTAAAGTTAAACAGCAGTTTACAGACAAAAATCTACAGCTGTGGCCTCCGGGGACTTGTAATATTCAGAAAGACTGCTGACCATTCTGCTCCGGTGAAATATCTCCTAACAGGCAATATCCATTTTGGGGGAAGTTTTCAACTTTGGGGCTAGACGGATAATAATTTCATTAGATTCTTTTTTTGTGAGATATCTCGTTGGCACCATACAGAGCGATGTCACCGTGTTTTTTTTTTTATGTGCACCCGGTGCAGCTCAGCGATATTGGCATGAGGCACAAGTCGAAAGAAATGGCAAATGTAATGCAGTAACACATCCACCGTATTTTTCGTCATATAAGACGCTCCGGCATATAAGACACACCCAATTTTAAAGGATGAAAATCGAAAAAAAAAAAGATTCTGAACCTTCAACCTGCGGACCTCCAGATGTTGCAAAACTACAACTCCCAGCATGCCCGGACAGCCGTTGGCTGTCCGGGCATGCTGGGAGTTGTAGTTTTGCAACATCTGGAGGTCCGCAGGTTGAAGACCACTGGTATAGGAGGTAATACTCACGTGTCCCCGCCGCTCCGGACCCGTCACCGCTGCCCTGGATGTCGCCCTCCATCGCTGTCGCCGCGTCCCCGGGGTGTCCCCGTTGCTCCGGAACGTCTCTGCTGCCCGGTATCCTCGTTCTCCGTCGCCGATATCACGTCGCTACGCACGTGCGTGCGCGACGACGTGATGACGACGAAGGAGAGCACCAGCCATGCAGGGGATCCCGGCATAGAGCAGACACCGAGGAGGCAGGTAAGGTCCCTCCCGGTGCCCTGTAAGCTGTTCGGGACGCCACGATTTCACCGCGGCGGTCCCAAACAGCCCGACTGAGCAGCCGGGTTAGTGTCCCTTTCGCTTCAGACGCGGCGGTCAACTTTGATCGTCGCGTCTGAAGGCTTAATACAGGGCATCACCGCGATCGGTGATGTCCTGTATTAGCCGCGGGTCCCGACCGTTGATGGCCTCAGGGACCACCACGATAGGACAGATTTTAATGTGTATTTGCCGTATAAGACGCACCAACTTTGCCCCCCCCCCCCCCCATAACGGCAATATCATAGAAGCATCCCATACATGTAGATTATACTTATATATGTCTCATGGATAAAGCACTATTCTATCCCTTTGGGGATAATGATGATGACCAAACGAGAGACCCCGGTACCCCCAGAATCAGATTCCTTGCATAATCTGGTCCTGATATAAGGTGCTTGAGTAAAAGGGGTACTCCAGAGGGGGGAAATGTTTTCAAATCAACTGGCTCCAATAATGTATTCAGATTTGCTAATTACTTCTATATAGAAATCTTAATCCTTCCATGACTTATCAGCTTCTGTAAACGCTAGAGGAAGTTGTGTAATACTTTCCAGTCTGACCACAGTGCTCTCTGCTGCCACCTCTGCCTGTCAGGAACTGTCCAGAGCAAGAGAGGTTTGCTATGGGGAATTTTCTCCTGCTCTGGACAGTTCCTGACACGGACAGAGGTGGCAGGATTAAGATTTTTCTATAGAAGTAATTTACAAATCTGAATACATTTCTGGCACCAGTTCATTTGAAAGCATTATATTTTTTCTCCGGATTCCCCCTTTAAATGAAATTGAGCAGTGCCTATTGGATCTGATGAGGAAACCTACCCCCCCCCCCCCCTTGAAGCTGACATTTTAGCCTCATTGAGATCCCAGGACTTTTCTTGAGCCTTCCCTTTCACTGTCAGTAGGATGGATTTGTATTAATTGGCGAGATATAAGGTTGGGACATGAGGACGGGATGTGAGGACGGGATATGAGGATGAGATATAAGAATAGAGATATGAGGTTGGAATATAGGATAAGAGTCATTGTTGCTTTTCCTCTCCCACAAGGTTTAGGTAGGAGGACCAGGCAACACCGATTCCTCTGCTAATATATTCTAAAATTATCCTGAAATCTTGCAGTAATATTAAACTGACACTTCCTTTTCTGTACAGATCACTTTCCAGCAGTGCCCTCCTTATTATCACAGACAAGATTACAGTTAAAGGTGACACCAGTAGAAAGATAAGACAGTAGCTGATTCTCACATCTCAGCCTACCCCTCCCTGTAGAATGACCTCTGGATAGTTCACAGAGCATGCTCAGAAAACATTCCTGTTCTGGTGAATAGGGCCTGGGCCAGACTATTGTGTCTAAGCCCATAAGGTTTGCTGTGAAGCATTTCTTTAAAGGGGTATTCCCGTGTCCCAGCATTCTGAACATTTTGTTTAGAACTCTTGGAGCGGGCGGCCGTGATTGTGATGTCACAGCCACAACCCTCATGATGTCACGCCGCGCCTCCTTCATTCATGTCTATGGGAGGGGGCGTGTTGGCCGTCACACCCCCTCCCATTAACATGAATAGAGGGGGCATGGAGTGACGGGAAGGACATGAGCGTGACGTCACGACCACTGCCGTCGGAGCCCGACGTTTGTTTAGAATGCCGGGAGATGCAGGGGGCCCCAGCAGCAGGACCCCCCGTGATCAGGCGTCTTATCTCCAATCCTTTAGATAGGGGATAAGATGTCTATGGGCGGAGTACCCCTTTAATGTGATAGCTCTGGATTGTATCCTATATCACTGTATTTACCATATAACTCTGATCTGTCATATAGCCTCCCTGTGAAATGTTATTATTATTTTATCTTGGCTATATTGTCACATACAGGAGATCCCTAGTATTAGGACCAAATACAAATGATTTAAGTGGATTATGCCCAATCTTTGGTGATAGATGGATCTTTTCCATCCAATCGCACCCCTGGACCTTCGGTCATATTGTCATATTCCTATTATTCAGAGGCATTGACAGCTGTGTAATAAGAGCACACATGGTTTGCCTATCAGTGTGAAGTGGTGATCCCATCAGCTATAAAGCGTAATATTAGAAGTAAACGTATTTCTTATTGTTAATGTCAAGTGGTAATACGATCACTCCTGTGCTATGAATAATGGCCCTTTTTATGATCTCTGCGATACGTTAATGTCATTGCCAGCATACCAAGAATGGGGAATTTTCCTTACTCTGAGCTTTGCTGCACATAATATTATCACAGGCTCGGACGCCAGAAAACCGATGACAAGACAAGATTCTCCGGCTGGTCATTTTGTGGCTCTGTAATAAGTTTTATTATGAATAAAAGAAAACAAAACTTTACTTTGTAACTTTATCTTTTTTTGTCTTTTTTTTAATCTATGATGATGATTTTTATTATCACTACTCTTTACTCATGTACATCTTTACAGCTTTAGTGAGACTTTTACGTATAATTTTTCCTCTGCTGATACTAGTGTCATTTCACTTTGGTAGAAAACACCACAGTCTTTTACCCCTTTAAAGGAGTGGTCCCAACTCGCTGTTTTAGTCTTCTGGCCAACTCCTGCATGTCTGCAGCTAAGGTTGTCAGAAATAGCCGAAGCAGGGAAGTTACACAATTTGCAAAACTCCTATTGACTTTAATGGGGGGGGGGGGGGTTGAACAAATTACATAATTTCGGCTGCTTCCAGCTTTTCCAACCACCTCCTTTAAGTAAAGGGGTCGTTAAATGTATTTTTTTTCTTAAAAAAGCACTTTTTTTTGTTTTTTGTTTTTTAACAAAGAAAGCTGAAACCCAAGCAATACTCCAGCATTGTAATTTGTTTCATCCCAGCTCAGTTGCATTAATTTTTTAAGCCCTTTCAGTATTGCATTAAAGGGGCATGGTTAGAGTGTGGTTAGGATTTTTGTACTATTAGGACCCTATTTTCAAAGGTTTAGCACCACTTTGTGGCCCACAAAGGTTGCAGCTAATACAAAGTATACTTGGTGTTTAATGACATGCTATTTGCCCCAAATTTTCAAAAGACTAAACACACTTCTGAGAATGAGGCACAGTTAACACTCTTTGAGGTGCAAAATAAAGAGCCCTGATAAAAAAAGTCTTTGAATATTCCGCTCAATGTCTCTCTTGTGTAGCTGACTTCCATCTGAACTACAGGATTACATCATTACCTATTAAATCCCTCCTGGCAGTTCTGACATCTGGTACACCACCAAGCTCTGCCTTATCTGTTCCTATTTTTGTCCTTCCATGCATAGAGTAATTTTGAACATATATATTTTGCTCTACCTAAGTGATGCAGTGATATAGTAGGTGAGTCCATACAATGATAGGAGCAATAAAGAGGAGCTGTCTCATTCAGATGAATTAAAGACCTTTTTAGAGGTTATTAAACAGGGAGAGGCAAGCTAATCTCTGCTGTTTGTGGAAGTTGATCCAGTGTTATCTCTCTACTGATGTCACCTTTTACTGTACTTCTGAAAGGGCATTACTAGGAAATGTTCCGTACAGAACAGGAAGGCTCAGCTTATTTTTAAGTGGCCTGAATTTAAACTGCAATAGAACAGGGGTGCAGTGATATAGGAGGTGATTCCATTCATTGATAAGCAGCAGAGTTATAAAACCTCCCTAACTCACATTGCCTGTCTCTATTGGCTGTATGCAGTCCAGTGTGTCCGAAGACATGCAGCTTCACTCTGCACCCCACTCAGCTATTGCAAGCAGGAGACACGGGGAGACAGGCTGAAGCTACATCTCATAGGAGTACACTGGAATTTTATAGTGTAGGTTAGAGGACAGTAGCTTTAGGTCATTGATCTGTCACTTGCTCTACTTGGACTCAGAGCAAGTGCAGTGATGAGACTCCACCCCATCTGTCTCTGCAAGTGTCCGGGGGAACCAAGACTGCATAAGGAAAGCCATTTCAGGTGGGAAGAAAAATTCAAGATGGAAGACAACCCATGTATGGAAGATACACAAGAGCCTCTACATTATTCATTATTGGCCTATGCTGCACTATACAAGCTCAAAAAAAATTGGCGTTATCCTTTAGAGAGAAATCACATATCTTGATAGTGTACTATTATTTCATGTATAGAGTATCTGATATACTGAGACTGCATTCTCCAAGCTCCTACACGCATATGTGTTTTCTATAATGCTATCTCATGATAATTAATTTTATCATTTTTTTCTTTTTTTCAGATTTCAACCAGATATTCCCAATGATTTGATCAGTTCAGTCACACAGTACTCTACAGAAAGGTAAAATAGTCTTTGATTTTATCATATTGTAATACTTACATAGGGAGTAAGCCAGAATTTTCCATCCAGGGTGCCTCCAGCTATTGCAAACTACAATTCCCAGCATGCTCGGGCAGCCGTTGACTGTCCGGTCATTCTGGGAGTTGTAGTTTTCCAACAGCTGGAGGCACCTTGGTTGAGAAACACTGCTCTGTTCCACCATAGTTACCATACCCCCAACCCTCCCAGATCCAGTGGGACATTCCTGGGACATGCTGGGAGTTGTGATTTTGTAACAGCTGGAGGCACCCTGATTGGAAAACACTGCTCTATCCCGGATCTGGCAGACATTCCCGGGACCTGCTGGAAGTTGTAGTTTTGCAACAGTGGAGGCACATCGATTGGGAAACACTGCTCTATCCCACCATAGGTACCATACCTCCCAACAGTCCTTGATCCTGGGGGACATTTCCGGGAGTTGTAGTTTTGCAACAGCTGGAGGCACCCTGGTTGGGAAGCAAGGATTAAAGCCTACGTTTGTATTCATATTTTGCTAATCCATTTGAATTGATGCATATACAGAATACAGCCCATGTATATTGCTTGCAGTTTATAGAGTACTTACAAGAAATTAGACCCTATTACCTGTAGTCGTTCTAATGTATATACAGTAAGTGGTTTTCCTATAACATGCGGCAAGACTTAGTGCATTATCTTGCAGAGCATGAAAGCCACAATCCAGACAGCCAGGCATATTGTGGTTAGGGTCATGTTTTAGCACAGGAAACAAATGTTGGTAAACCAGAATTGTAAAAAACACTCACAGGCTTATCTGACCTGGCTGGCTGCCCCCTTCTGCATGGGCTCTGGCAAAAACCTGATCCTCAATGATTGTTCAGAAATCGCCTCATAAACACGTCAGGAATTATTTTGTTTGTGGAAATTTCTTGTTGTTCCTACCGTGGCGACGTATATTTCCCTGTGCCGTAACAATATCGTCATTCAGTAATATTGTCATTTAAATCAACTGATGCCAGAAAGTTAAACAGATTTGTAAATGACTTCTATTAAAAAATCTTAATCCTTCCAGTACTTATTAGCTGCTGAATACTACAGAGGAAATTATTTTCTTTTTGGAACACAGAGCTCTCTGCTGACATCACCAGCACAGTGCTCTCTGATGACATCTCTGTCCATTTTAGGAACTGTCCAGAGCAGCATATGTTTGCTATGGGGATTTTCTCCTACTCTGGACAGTTCTTAAAATGGACAGAGATGTCAGCAGAGAGCAGTGTGCTGGTGATGTCAGCAGAGAGCTCTGTGTTCCAAAAAGAAAAGAATTTCCTCTGTAGTATTCAGCAGCTAATAAGTACTGGAAGGATTAAGAATTTTTATTAGAATAATTTACAAATCTGTTTAACTTTCTGGCACCAGTTGATTTGAATAAAAAAAAAAAAAAAAGTTTTCCACACGAGTACCACTTTAATAGGTGCCTTTAGTGGAGCTCACAATCTAGGAAGCTGGGTAATCTATTCGTGTTTAGATCAGTGTTTCCCAACCAGGGTGCCTCCAGCTGTTGCAGAACTACAACTCCCAGGATGCCCGGACAGCCCTTGGCTGTCCGGGCATGCTGGGAGTTGTAGTTCTGCAACAGCTGGTGCAACACTGGTTAGGAAACACTGGTTTAGAGTGTGTGAGAAACCAGTGAACCCAGGAAGGCAAATCCTAAGAAATGCCTTATCGGAGATAATGTAAACTTGTGGAATTCATATTTGTGGTATTAAAGCCACATTTCCAGTGCAGACATGGCCTAAAATTAAACTTGCAGCAAAGTTCATGTATTTGTCTCACTACATAATTTGGCTGAGCATTTCACCATCTGAATTGCGTTGTGTGAACTGTACCTGTAACGCATCATTACAAGTTCATAACGTGGCCATAACATTAGGCCTTAAAGGTTATGGACATCTTTGAAAATATTTTTACCTATGTTATTAGTTATATTGAGTTAAAAAATGTTCTAGTCTGTGGTCTTCATTCCTTCATTCAGTTTCTGACCCCCTGGTATGTAGATTGCATCCTGCTCCTAGGTTCAGATTCTCCTCATGTACGGGGTGTCCTCACTGTAATGCAAGCTGGAAGTGAGGTCTGTATGTTTAGGAGTCTACAGTATGCTGTAAGTGCCTTGCTTTTTCTCTACGCTGGTACACAGCCCATGTGATTCTCCTCTGCAGATTGCCTTGTATCTGCCTTCCATTCTATCTACAGCATGTGTGAACTGCCCTCCATGTATGCTCTCCTTCCTATGTACATTCTATGTAAGCTGCCTTCCATGTATACATGCCTCCTTATCTATAGCCTGTGTGAGCTGCCCTCCATGTATGCTCTTCTTCTTATCTATATCATGTGAGCTGCCCTTCATGTATAATTTCCTCCCTATCTACAGCCTGTGTGCTGCCCTCCATGTGTGCGCCCACCCTATATACCTCCTATGAGCTGCCCTCTATTTATGCTTTCTTCCCTATCTACAGTCTGTGTGACCTGCACTCCATGTATGTCTTCTTCCCTATCTACAGCTTATGTGAACTGCTGTATAGACTCTGTGAGTTGCCCCCCATATATGCTCTCTGTCCTACCTACATCCTATGAGCTGGCTTCTACATATACTTTCCTCACTATCTACAGCCTGTGTGAGGTGCCCTCCATGTATGCTCTCTGCCCTATCTACATCCTATGAGCTGCCCTTTACCTATGCTTTCCTCATTATCTACAGCCTGTGTGAGCTGTGCTCCATGTATGGTTTATTCCCTATCTACAGTCTGTGTGAGATGTGCTCCATGTATGGTTTCTTCCCTATCTACAGCCTATGTGAGCTGCTGTGTATGCTTTCCTCCCTTGTTGCAGATCTATATAACCTTTGTGATCTGCCCTCCATGAATGTTCTGCTAGCTCTCCTGACTCTGAGTTGCTGTGTATATCCTCCTCCCCCCCCCCCCCCCCTGCTGCTGTCTCTAAAGCCAAATTTACACATCTGTAGTGACCCACGGGTGTATGGCGGGACCATGGGTGTAGCGATGTGAGTGGTGGGATCAGATGTTATTAACCCCGGGGGCAAGATGTTGTTGACCCCTGGTGTTCGTGACGCCAGTGTGGTTTTGGGGTTCCGGAACACCACATGCCTGGATTCTCCGCTATCCCAGTTGCTAGTAGTGAAATGAGAGTCCACAACCAGTTATGGTCAAACAGAGACTTTACTGAGTATAAGACAGATGGAATTATCTTCACAGCTAAGGCCAGAATGCCCAGAGAGGTGGCCAGGGCCCAGAGGACCTTGCAGCTTGCTGGACCAATATACTTGTAATTAACTTGACTTGAGATTGGACTTGACTTGACTATGTGCAGGACTTGACTAGTTTCAGTGACAGCAGACATAGACTTGAGACTTACTGGAATGACTGTAGCTTTTGGGGTCTTCCAGATGCTGATCACTTGCACTGAGATCTCTGGTGGTTTCTGTGCTCAGTCATGTAGCAGGTGGTAAGAGCTAAGAGAGGGAATTGTAATATCCGCCCCTTTATATAGTGGGGGGCTGGCCCATTGGTCAAGTTGCGGGTCATAGGTTAAGCTGGTGCTTAACATGTGACAAGAAATCATGTGACTGCATAACATAACATGTGACAGACTTACACAGGTCCTTGAGACCTCGCACAGCTCCTTTGTACTACCTATACATAAGGATACTGTCTAGGCCTTAAAGTGATATACACAACAGGGGGAGACCCTGCAGGGGAGCCCCAGGTCACTGAGGGTCTCAACCTGACAGGGCCTAAGGGTAATACAGAACCATGTCCTGTACTGGGACATCACACATCGTTAAATGTACTGAAACTTAACAAGCATATTTTCATCCTTAATTGGCAAAAACAGCCACATTGTTGCAAAGCTACAGCTCTGGGAGTTGTAGTTTTGTAACATTTGGATGCACCCTGGATGGGAAACACTGCTCTATCCCACTGAAGTTACCATACATGCCAGCCGTCCCCATCCGTCTGGACATTCCCGGGACATGCTGGGAGTAGTAGTTTCTAACAGCTGGAGGCACACTGATTGGGAAACTCTGCCTTAGAGTCATTTGGTCATATGAAAACCAGTCTGTCTCTCCAGACTTTTCAGTGCTTGATGTGTCAGAGCAGGATGGGTGTTCTGGGCTCTGACTTCCTGTGGACTACAGATGACATCATCACCTACAGATGACATCATCACCTACCAGATCCCTCCTACTAGCTCCCAGACTCCTCCACTCCTAGCTCCATATGCCACCTCTATGGGATCAGGATATATAGTAGTTATACACCTCCCCTCCAAGCTCTATCTGTATACTGCTGCTATCTCTATGGGATCAGAAAATATAGTAGTTATACACCTCCCCTCCCAGCTCTATCTGTATACTGTTGCTGCTATCTCTATGGGATCAGAATATATAGTAGTCTTATACCTCTCCTGCAGCTCTATCTGTATACTGCTGCTGCTATCTCTATGGAATCGGGATATATAGTAGTTATACACTTCCCCTCCAGCTCTATCTGTATACTGCTGCTGCTATTTCTATGGGATCAGGATATATAGTAGTTATACAACTCCCCAAAAGCTGTCCAGGCATGCTAGTAGATGTACAGTGGTCCCTCAAGTTACAATATTAATTGGTTCCAGGACGACCATTGTATGTTGAAACCATTGTATGTTGACACCATAACTCTATGGAAACCTGGTAATTGGTTCTGAAGCCACCAAAATGTCATCCAAAAATAGGAAAAGTGAGGATTAAAGAAAAATAAGTAGATAACTAATATAGATAAAGCAAATCCTTATATATAAAAGTAATAAAGATCTGATGGGAGCTTTAATCACTGTCTATGTCAGTGTTTCCCAACAAGGGTGCCTCCAGCTGTTGCAAAACTACAACTCCCAGCATGCCCGGACAGCCAAAGGCTGTCCGGGCATGCTGGGAGTTGTCATTTTGCAACAGCTGGAGGCACCCTCTTTGGGAAACACTGGTCCATGTAGAGGACAGGAGTTTCTTCAGGGTCCGGTACAGTACACAGTGTCCTATAAAAGTAACATGGAGCCGCCCTCACCTGGTGTCCAAAGGAGCAGCTAACCCTGGTACAGGTAAAGAGTACAGAACATGTAATACCTCTCTGTACTGTAGGGGGCACTACCAGACACCAGTCAGTGCATGCACTTCAGTAATACAGGTAAAGAGTAGTACAGAACTTGTAATACCTCCCTGTGCTGTAGGGGGCGCTACCAGACACCAGTCAGTGCATGCACTTCAGTAATACAGGTAAAGAGTAGTACAGAACTTGTAATACCTCCCTGTGCTGTAGGGGGCGCTACCAGACACCAGTCAGTGCATGCACTTCAGTAATACAGGTAAAGAGTAGTACAGAACATATAATACCTCCCTGTACTGTAGGGGGCGCTACCAGACACCAGTCAGTGCATGCACTTCAGTAATACAGGTAAAGAGTAGTACAGAACATATAATACCTCCCTGTACTGTAGGGGGCGCTACCAGACACCAGTCAGTGCATACACTTCAGTAATACAGGTAAAGAGTATAGAACATGTAGTACCTCCCTGTACTGTAGGGGGCGCTTCCAGACACCAGTCAGAGCATGCACTTCAGTAATACAGGTGTTTTACCAGTGAATGCCCATTCTGATTGGTCCGATCTTCCGGCCATTGACATGTTTCACAGATCTGGACTGTCCGTACATTGTATGTTGAGTCTGGTTTCAAGTTACGATGGTCCAGAAAAGACCATTGTACAGTATGTTGAAACTATTGTATGTTGAGGCCATTGTAAGTTGAGGGATCACTGTAGTTTTGGAACAACTGGAGGCACCCCATTTGGTGACCACTGGATTAACGCACAGTTCTCGCCCTACTCCGAGGACTGCATAGTCCAGCATATGTCTGTGCAGGGTTTTTTAGGGGGGGGGAGTTTCTTGTTGCCTTCTGCTCTGTTGTCCCTATAAACATCAGTAAGTGCAGTCATCTCCTCGAGTGTTACTGTTGGGGGTATCTTGAGCGGCAGACGTGTCAGGACATTTACATGCAAGATAGAGCATTAATATTGATGTGCTGTCAGGTAATTTCTCCGGTGCCGGCAGCATATAAATACCATTACAGTGTAATTAGTCAGCATCAAGCTGAGTCCTGATTGAAGAAAACTTTGTCAAGTGTCGCCTACCTGCGCTTTTTTCTTCTGTCAGTCAATCTAAAAAATCAAAAGTTCCCTCTTTACAAGATCCCCCCCCCCCCCCCAATCAATCCCGGCCCTCGGATTGTATTGTGCTATAAAGACGGTAAATACTCGGGGTCGCCTCCGTTCCCATCCAGTCGGATTTTCTTATCATCTCCGTAGATGTCTTTAGGGGAAATGAAGTTAAAAGAAACATCTTCAGAGGACGAGTAACATGTAGCCGACAACCGTTGTAGACATTTTGCATCTGTTTAACTATGTTACAAGTAGTGAGATTTTGCGTGTGCCCTTGAAGCCTCGCCTTATTGGTATGCCGCGGACGTAACATCGGGAACGGTGGCACTCTTTCATTGAGAAATCACAGGCTGCGAGTCTGGATGCAGAAGTCCTGTGCTCGTCCCCACTAAGTTACTATCCATGACCCATTTGTCACCTGAATTATATTTTTAGCGGCTGTCTGGGACATATCTCATACTTGACATGGGTGGCAAATTAAACTATAATACCACACAGCATGTAATAAAACGTAGCGCCATCTAATCATCGCACAGTCCGCGAGAGATCGGAAATTGGAGGATTAGATATATATATATGATAATGAACAAGCCGCACCAAGAGATAGGGCAAGTGAAGTTTATATCATACCTGATCTCCTGTATAGTTATCACCAACGATATTTAAAGGGGTACTCCGGTGGAAAACATTTTTTTTTTTTTAAATCAACTGGTGCCAGAAAGTTAAACAGATTTGTAAATTACTTCTATTAAAAAATCTTCACCCTTCCGGTACTTTTTAGCAGCTGTATGCTACAGAGGAAATTCTTTTCTTTTCGAATTTCTTTTTTGTCGCAACCACAGTGCTCTCTGCTGACACCTCTGTCCGTGTCGGGAACTGTCCAGAGCACCGTAGGTTTGCTATGGGGATTTTCTCCTGCTCTGGACAGTTCCTGATACGGGCATCAGGTGTCAGCAGAGAGCACTGTGGACAAGACAAAAAAGAAATTCAAAAAGAAAAGAATTTCCTCTGTAGCATACAGCTGCTAAAAAGTGCTGGAAGGATTAAGATTTTTTAATGAAAGTCATTTACAAATCTGTTTAACTTTCTGGCACCAGTGGATAAAATTTTTTTTTTTTTTCCACCGGAGTAGTCCTTTAACTTGTGTGTGGGTATTATCGATACCAAAGGTAGAACCATACATACACATAACAGAATCTTATCAAAGGGGTTATGGAATTAAAGGGGTACTCCGCTGCTAGACATCTTATCACCTATTGAAAGGATAGGAGATAAGATGTCTGATTGTGGGAGTCCCGCTGCTGGGGCCCCCGTGTTCTCCCACAGCACCTGGCGTTCTAAACAAACGCCAGGATCCTGCGGCAGTGGTCGTGACGTCACGGCCACACCCCCTCCATTTATGTCTATGGGAGGGGCGTGTCCATTGACACGCCCCCTCCCATAGACATGACTGGAGGGGGTGTGGCGTGACTTCAAGGAGGGTTGTGGCCATTACACAATCATGGCCTCCGGCTCCGAGCATTCTTAACCCCTTAAGGACTCAGCCCATTTTGGCCTTAAGGACTCAGACAATTAAATTTTTACGTTTTCATTTTTTCCTCCTCGCCTTCTAAAAATCATAACTCTTTTATATTTACATCCACAGACTAGTATGAGGGCTTGTTTTTTGCGCGACCAGTTGTCCTTTGTAATGACATCACTCATTATATCATAAAATGTATGGCGCAACCAAAAAACACTATTTTTGTGGGGAAATTAAAATGAAAAACGCAATTTTGCTAATTTTGGAAGGTTTTGTTTTCACGCCGTACAATTTATGGTAAAAATGACATGTGTTCTTTATTCTGAGGGTCAATACGATTAAAATGATACCCATTATTATATACTTTTCTATTCTTGTTGTGCTTTAAAAAAATCACAAACTTTTTAACCAAATTAGTACGTTTATAATCCCTTTATTTTGATGACCTCTAACTTTTTTATTTTTCCGTATAAGCGGCGGTATGAGGGCTCATTTTTTGCGCCATGATCTTTACTTTTTTTTGATACCACATTTGCATATAAAAAACTTTTAATACATTTTTTATAATTTTTTTTTAATAAAATGTATTAAAAAAAGTAGGAATTTTGGACTTTTTTTAAATTTTTTTTCGTTCACGCCGTTCACCGTACGGGATCATTAACATTTTATTTTAATAGTTCGGACATTTACGCACGCGGCGATACCAAATATGTCTATAAAAAAAAATTTTTACGCTTTTTGGGGGTAAAATAGGAAAAAACGGACGTTTTACTTTTTTATTGGGGGAGGGGATTTTTCACTTTTTTTTTTACTTTTACTTTTACATTTTTTTACATTTTTTTTTACACTTGAATAGTCCCCATAGGGGACTATTCATAGCAATACCATGATTGCTAATACTGATCTGTTCTATGTATAGGACATAGAACAGATCAGTATTATCGGTCATCTCCTGCTCTGGTCTGCTCGATCACAGACCAGAGCAGGAGACGCCGGGAGCCGCACGGAGGAAGGTGAGGGGACCTCCGTGCGGCGTTATGAATGATCGGATCCCCGCAGCAGCGCTGTGGGCGATCCGATCGTTCATTTAAATCGCGAACCGCCGCAGATGCCGGGATCTGTATTGATCCCGGCACCTGAGGGGTTAATGGCGGACGCCCGCGAGATTGCGGGCGTCGGCCATTGCCGGCGGGTCCCTGGCTGCGATCAGCAGCCGGGATCAGCCGCGCATGACACGGGCATCGCTCCGATGCCCGCGGTTATGCTTAGGACGTAAATGTACGTCCTGGTGCGTTAAGTACCACCTCACCAGGACGTACATTTACGTCCTGCGTCCTTAAGGGGTTAAAGGGGTACTCCGCTGCTAGACATCTTATCGCCTATTGAAAGGATAGGAGATAAGATGTCTGATTGTGGGGGTCCCGCTGCTGGGGCCCCCGTGTTCTCTCACAGCACCTGCCGTTCTAAACAAACGCCAGGTTCCTGCTCCAGTGGTCGTGACGTCACGGCCACACACCCTCCATTCATGTCTATGGGAGGGAGCGTGTCCATCGACATGACTAGAGGGGATGTGGCGGGACTTCAAGGAGGGTTGTGGCCATTACACGATCATGGCCTCCGGCTCCGAGCATTCTTAAAGGGGTATTCCAGGAATTTGTTTTATTTGACTATGCTACAGCAGCTGTAAAGTTAGTGTAGTTCATAATATAGTGTCTGTACCTGTGTGTGACGGTTTTCTCACAATTCTTCTGTGATTTTCACTCCAATATTTATTTATAACAGCATACAAAATGACTGTTGTCTCAGATTTTTCCCAGGTTGCAATGCGGCCGAGACCTTACATCACTAGTCAGCTGATGACAGGGAGCCTGTCTGCTTCAATAGGTGGAGGGATCGCTTGGTGGGAGAGAGATCAAACTGCAACTAATGCAACAGCTGGAGGCACCCTGATTGAAAACCACAGGTCTTTTGAATGGATGCAGATCATTTATGTTTCAATGGGTGGGGTGGCTGATGTGTGGGAGGGAGGACAATGGAATTATGGGATTTGTAGGCAAAAGTAGAAAACTCAAAACCAGTTGACAAAAGCTAGCCACAGTGTTATGGTAATCTCATAGCATAGCCATTACCCCCAAGACAAGCGCAGATCCTTCCTAAGCATGTCCATTACTGTCTGCCACGTAAGTAGTAAAATCATCTTATGGTGGAGAATCCCTTTAACAAAATGTTCAGAACGCTGGAGCACCGGAGTACCCCTTTAAAGAAGCACTCAGTTTTTTAAATTTTTATAATTTTTTTTTATTTATGTAGAGCAGCATAAGCTATTATTAGAGGATAGAGCCGAGGTTCTTGTGTATGTCTTGTGCTTACCTGATGTGGCATGGGTTGTGCTCTATGTTGTAGGGAAAAAATATCACTAAAATCACTTGCTTATACTGCTTACATTTCCCATGTATCCTCTGGCTTTGGTGGGATGTTTGATCACTGCACCTGGTCATCTCATTATGCTGCAGGTGCCGGAAGTCACCTAGGTGAACTTATTAGGCTTAAGTAGGATGGGGCCAGTTCACATTGTGTGCAGTTTTGATGTATTTTCTTATTCAACATATTCAACATAGGGTTTTCTAGAAAAATAATGTCATGAGGAGAAAGTGATTTGACCTATAATCACAAATAAGGTGTTTTATGAAGATTTGACATTTTTGGGCTTTTGTTTGCCTCTTCAATGCCTACTGCATTTTCCACATGCTTTTTCTGCATTAATGCAGTATTTGCTACACTTTTGTAAGATTAAAGTAATAATGACACATTTGCACAACTACAAATAGCACCATTTTTGACACAATTTTGGGCATAGCAAGGAAAAAAACATTAAACAAAAGCAGCAAGAAAATGAAATGTTTGAACAGGAGAGGTGTATAACTACCGTATTTTTCGCCGTATACGGCGAATACAAACCTATCGTGGTGGTCCCTGCGGCCATCATTGGCCGGGACCCGCGGCTAATACAGGACATCACCGATCGCGGTGATGCCCTGTATTAACCCTTCAGACGCGGCGATCAAAGCTGACCGCCATGTCTGAAGCGAAAGTGACACTAACCCGGATACACCGGGAGGGACCTTACCTCCCTCCTCGGTGTCTGCTCCGTGCCGGGATCCCCTGCATGGCCGGCGCTCTCCTTCGTCATAATCACATCGTTGCGCATGCCGGCCCGTCATCCAATAGGAGCGGCGTGCGTAGTGACGTGATGGTGGCGACGGAGAGCGAGGATACCGGGCAGCAGAGACGTTTCGGAGCGTCGGAGACACCCTGGGGACGCGGCGACAGTGATGTTGGGAGCGACATCCAGGGCATCGGTGACAAGCGGTGACGGGTCCGGAGCGGCTGGGACACGTGAGTATTACCTCCTATACCAGTGGTCTTCAACCTGCGGACCTCCAGATGTTGCAAAACTACAACTCCTGGAATGCCCGGACAGCCAACGGCAACATCTGGAGGTCCGTAGGTTGAAGATCACTGTCCTATACTTTACATTGTATTTGGTTCAGAATCTTTATTTTCTAGATTTTTATCCTATAAAATTAGGGGCGTCTTATATTCCGGAGCGTCTTATATGACGAAAAATACGGTACTATATATCCTGATCCCATAGATAGCAGCAGTATACAGATATAGCTGGAGGGGAGATGTAAGACTACTATATATTCTGATCCTATAGAGATGGTAGCAGCAGTATACAGATAAATCTGGCAGGGTGGGTGTATAACTACTATATATCCTGATTCCATAGAGATAGCAGCAGTATACAGATATAGCTGGAGGGGAGGTGAAGGACTACTATATATTCTGATCCCATAGAGATAGCAGCAGTATACCGATAAATCTGGCAGGGTGGGTGTATAACTACTATATATACTGATTCCATAGAGATAGATAGATTGGAAGGTGTATAACTACTATATATATCTTGATCCCATAGCGATAGCAGCAGTATACATATCTGGGTGTGGAGCCGGCTGGTAGCTAGTAGGAGGGATCTGGTAGGTGATGCTATCCTGTAGTTTACAGGAAGTCTGCTGACCCGGAGCTGACATCCTGCTCTGAAACATTAAAGGGGTACTCCGCCCCTGGCATCTTATCCCCTATCCAAAGGATAGGGGATAAGATGTTAGATTGCCGCGGTCCCGCTGCTGGGGACCCCCGGGATCGCCGCTGCGGCACCCCGCCATCATTACTGCACAGAGCGAGTTCGCTCTGTACGTAATGACGGGCGATGCAGGGGCCGGAGCAGCGTGACGTCACGGCTCCGCCCCTCATGACATCACGCCCCGCACCCTTAATGCAAGTCTATGGCAGGGGGCGTGACAACCACCACGCCCCCTTCCCATAGACTTGTATTGACGGGGGCGGGCCGTGACGTCACGAGGGGCGGAGCCGTGAAGTAACGATGCTCCGTCCCCTGTATGGCCCGTCATTACGTGCAGAGCGAACTCGCTCTGTGCAGTAATGATAGCGGGGTGCTGCAGCGGCAATCCCCGGGGTCCCCAGCAGCGGGACCGCAGCAATCTGACATCTTATCCCCTATCCTTTGGATAGGGGATAAGATGTCTAGGGGCGGAGTACCCCTTTAAGCATTGGAAAGTTTGGAGAGTCAGACTGCTTAAACAGCAATCTAGCATAATGTTTTTGCCCCACTGCCTGCTAGTACTGTATAAATACACAATCCAGTTCCTTTGCTCTGATATCAAGTAACGGCCGATCTAATCATCTTATACCACGTTGACATAGAGCATCTCATAGAAATGCTAAGAAGAAGCAACTTCTGGTCCACACAGCAAGCGCCACGGAATTTGGCAGGTCAGATTGTCAGTCACATGGTATCCGAGCAGGACTGGCAAAGAAAGATCCCAGTATGACTGGCACGGCCATTGATGTCATGTACACAATTAGCCGACATGGTAAAAAAAGGTTTGAATATTAAAAAGTTGCGCAATTTTACCATAATATTTTAGGGTGGATTATTGTAAACCATATGTGCCGGTTTTCTGGTTTGCGAAAAACGTGTGACTTTTGTAACTTTAGACGTCACATTGACCATTTAAACTTGGGTGAAATTTAGCAGGAAGTGGGCATAACCTCGCATGGCCTGATACATTTACTGACGTTTATACCAGAAAGCCATGGAAATGAGATGCCAGTTCTTGGCTGACGTAGAGTTTTCTACAATAGGGAGGGACCACCTAAAATGTATTCTCCATTATTGTGCTATTATGGAGGCTGGCTGTAGTATCCTTCATTGGGGAGACTGGCACCAATTTGTGGAGCACTGAAATAAAAATGTTGTGCCAAAACTTAAAATAACTTGCCCCGCCCACTCTCCTTTTTGTCAAATAGTTTTTGAATAATGGTATTATCTTAGAATTCTACACAGCCTTCGGCTCTGCACCCAAACCAAAACATCTACTCCCAGCAAGTTGCGCGCACACACACTTTAGGGTGGGGGGTGCACAGAGGTGGGGACACACTATAGGGAGGTACACAGAGGGGACACTAAATGGGGGTACACAAGGAACACTATAGGGGCGGTACACAGAAAAGGGAACACACTATGGGGGTACACAGAGGATGGGACACACTATATGGGGGGGACTCTAATGGGGAGTACACAGAGGAGGGGACACTATAGGGAGGTGAACAGAGGGGTCACTAAATTGGGGTACACAGAGGAGGGAACACTATAGGGGTGGTACACAGAAAAGGGGACACACTATGGGGTTACACAGAGTAGGGGACACTATAGGGGGTACTCAGAGAATGGGACACACTATGGGGGGGCACTTAAGGGGAGTACACAGAGGAGGGGACAAACTATAGGTGGGTACACAGAAGAGAGGGCACTAAAGGGAAGTATACAGTGGAGGGCACACTATAGGTGGTACATAGATGGGACACTAGGGGTACACAGAGGACGGAACACACTATGGGGGGACACTGAAAAGGAGTAAACAGAGGTGGGGACACACTATAGGGAGGTACACAGAGGGGGGCAAATTAAGGAGTACACAGAGGACGAGACACTATAGGGATTACAGAGGGCAGGACACACTATAGGGTGTACACAGAGGAGGGGACATAATATAGGGCGGTACACAGAGGAGGGGACACAATATAGGGCAGAACACAAAGCAGGGGACACTATAGCGGGTACACAGAAAAGGGGACACTATAGGGGGTACACAGAGCAGGGGACACTGTAGGGGGTACTCAGAAAAGGGGACACTATAGGGGGTACACAGAGCAGGGGACACTATAGGGGAGTACACAGAGGAGTATACACATTATAGCTTTTGACTGTCCGGGCATGCTGGGAATTGTAGTTTTGCAACAGCTGGAGGCACCCTGGTTGGGAAACACTGTAGTAAACGTTTCTTATTTTGCACTTGGCACAGGCCGGTGATCATAGGATTACCATTCTTCAGTCTATCTGCGACGTACACATCAGTAATTTGCTGAAATGTGACCCGCACGTCACTTCTTTTTTCCCAAACAATTTTCGTCTTAAGCGGCGAATGAGTGTTTTGCGGGAAGCCTCCCCCTGCAGCTGTCGAGAAGGATTTCGTTCCTTCAGCCGTTTACTATTTTTGATAGGGCTGTTAACGGCTTGATTTAGGGATCAGCTGCGTAATAAATTGTTTCATATTTTGGGCCTTTTCTTTTTTTCAGACTTCTTTTTAGATCTTACCCCTGAGGCTTAGAGCGGTGTTTGAGACATGTCAGCACCGCGTCCCCCGGCTCTCCGTCATGTCAAAGCTTTGCCTAATCCCTCGCCCACCCAGAGCCGGCTGCTACCAGCACAACCAAGTACCTGTTTGTGATATGAAACACACCCCGCCGCAATACCTTCCAGATGTGTCCGATTCCTATAACAAGGGCCGCGTTCTGCCCCAATATCTCCTCCACTTTACGTTTACGAATATTTCCCTGATTAATACATATTCTGGGTTTTATTTAAAACTCGAAAAATGTTTCTTCTTATTATTTAAAACGTGCGGCCGGAATGTTTTCCAGAATCGTCAAATGGGCTTTTTCCTAACCAAGGTGCCTATAGCTGTTGCAAAACTACAACTCCCAGCATGCCCGGACAGCCATCGGTGCTCCGGTGGTCTGGAAAAGGTGGAAACAGTCCTAGGAAAGAGTCTCCTAGGTCTGTATCCACCTTTTCCAGCCCACGGGAGCACCTGAAGGCTGAACTAATTTATGCAGGATAAGTCATCAACTGCCGAGCCGAGAAGTTTGTGACGAATCAAATTTACTGTAAATTCGCTCATCTCTAGTCCGCAGGTTGAAGACCACTGGTATAGGAGGTTACACTCGCGTGTTCCCGTCGTTCTGGACCCGTCACCGCTGCCCTGGATGTCGCTCCATCTCTGTCGCCTCGTCCCCGTGGTGTCTCCGACGCGGTGGTCCCGAACAGCCCTACTTAGCAGCCGGGTTAGTGTCACTTTGGCTTCAGACGCGGCGGTCAGCTTTGATCGCCGCGTCTGAGGGGTTAATACAGGGCATCACCGCGATCAGTGATGTCCTGTATTAGCGGCGGGTCCCGGCCGTTGATGGCCGCAGGGACCGACTCGATAGGTGTGTATTCGCCATATAAGACGCACCGACGCCGTATAAGACGCACTTTTTCTTCCCCAAAACTGGGGGGGGGCCCCAGTTTTGGGGAAGAAAAAGTGCGTCTTATACGGCGAAAAATACGGTAATAAATAACATAAAAGTATGTGCACAAAAGAAAATACTGAGCAAAAATATAATAATAGGATAGAAGAAAACACCTAAAAAAAAAAAAAATAAATAAAAATACTGGTAGCTGTTCACATGCCATGCAAATAGTAATGGTAAAAAGTAGCAGAGGGGAAAAAAAGTCACTTCAGTTTTATAGGTAGACTAAACTGCTAGTAATAAATAGAAATACTTAGTAAATCTAGTCATAGCCTACATAAGGCAAAAATGACAGTGCAAAAAAAATAAATAAATAAAGGAGAAAGAAGCCCCAGAAATGCAGGTAAAATATAAACTAAAGAAAATACAATTCGTGTATGATCCCAGTTACCCACCAGTCCCCTGACGTGTTTCGTGTCCATGTTTGAGCCCATCCAGCTAAACGCTGCGTCATCCTGGTCTTGGTCGGCTTTTCTTTTAGTGTAAACACTTTGCCTTATAGAGATGTCTTCTATACTTACCCTATTATTTCTCAAGGATAATATTCTTACCTTTCGGTGTCAGGCATTTGCACCTCCATCGTAAGATTTCATTTTTACTAGATTGTGATACTTACAAAAGATTTAGATTTTTGCATATATGGACGCGACTATTATTTCACAACTTTTGTTATACTATTTTCTTTTTGTGGAGGGCCCCTTCAATCCCAGGTAACAGGTTAAATCGCAGTGTCTTGCCCCTTAGGATACACGTACATACGAAATTGTTCAAATTTTGAATGTCATCTTTTTTAACAGTCAAAGTCAGACTCAATATTTTTAATATTTTTTATACCTTTTTTGCATTCCTTAAACCATTTTTTTTTCAAATGTTTTCGCTTTTCTTTTTTAACCACATCCTATGCTGTTATACCTTCAGCACACCTGCCAAATTTTGGAACACAAAAATTGAAAAAAAACTTTCCAAAAGCTTGTCTTTGTAATGAGTAGGATCGGGTTTGTGTTCATAGTTAAATATGCCAGTGTTCTTTGTAGCATCAGGCGTTGCTGTGATGACGCCCCCCGTCCAATCAGCGGGCTTGGACCTAAAGCCAATAACATCTACTCTCAGTGTCCACACCCATTCCAGGTGAACAAAAATACCATGCTAGTCTGCTTAGGCCTTGCTTGTGTTCAGTTTATCTGCACTAGCTTTCACACTCCTTCTGGTTTGTTCTTTTCTGTGTTTTCTGACCTCGGCTTTCTATGTGTTTATTCTTTGCTTAGTGATTTGGTACCCAGGGCCAGTGTTAGGGCATGGCAAACTGGGCAACTTCCCAGGACCCCTGTCCTCCAGAGGGCCCCCTGTGGCTGCTAGAGTGTTTATAGCTGGGGGATGCAGTGTAGCCCTGCTGCCAGCAGAATCCAGGATTGAGCCTCACGGCAGAGTTCATTTACATAGTGCTGGCAGTGAGCGGCTCCTTTAACCCCCCCCCCCCCCCGCCCCCCCCCCCCCCTTATCATGAATATCTAGCAGCTCCTGAAGTATTTAATGCACCCAGCCAACTTTCAATAAAAGTAGATAGATGTGATGTGTAGATGTACATATGTGATGTAAACAGTTTATCTGTTACATGTATTTGTGTATAGTGAGCTGTATGTGTGTGTAATGCAGGTATGTATATACACATGTATGATATATGTGTGAGTGAGTATGTATGTATTGTATGTAAGCGTTGGGAATATGTATAGTTTTTTTTATATAGTGGTGCATCTGTCACTGTCACTTGGCCTACCTAAGGCCCAACCCTAGTGCAGCAAATATCGCAGCGGTGGCAAAATCTCATGGCGCTAACATTTGATTCGCAACCAGGGTGCCTCCAGCTGTTGGAATACTACAAATCCCAGCATGCTAAGAGTTGTTGTTTTGCATCAGCTGGATACACTCTGGTTGGGAAATATATATATTTATATATATTTATTTTTCCTCCTCTTTCTGTGATATATACACACACGCACAGTAGTGAATTTCAGGGGGTGTAATCCAGATTCTCTTTGGATTCTCTCTCCGGTGTGTCCAACCATCCGGCATCAAAATGAAGACCCTGAATGATTGTGATCTGTCCAATTCAAATGAACGGGATAATTTCTAGCATCAGTTTCCCTCTAGTGCACGCCTGATCTATGTAATCCTGGCCTCATTCGGTCTGCAGGGCGCCAGCGTATAACGGGTATCTACCAGCCGTTGGCTGTCCGGGCATGCTGGGAGTTGTAGTTTTGCAACATCTGGAGGTCCGCAGGTTGAAGACCACTGGTATAGGAAGTAGTACTCACGTGTCCTCGCCGCTCCGGACCCGTCACGGCTGCCCTGGATGTCGCTCCATCGCTTTCGCCGTGTCCCCATGGTGTCCCCGACGCTCCGGACCTCTTCTTCCCCGGGATCCACGCTCTCCGTCACCATCATCACGTCGCTACGCACGCCGCTCCTATTGGACGACAGCGTGCGCGACGACGTGATGACATCGAAGGAGAGCGCCGGCCATGCAGGGGAATCCGGCACGGAGAAGACACCGAGGAGGCAGGTAAGTTCCCTCCCGGTGTCCTGTAAGCTGTTCGGGACGCCGGGATTTCACCGAGGCGGTCCCGAACAGCACGACTGAACGTCCGGGTTAGTGTTATTTTCGCTTCAGATGCGGCGGTCAGCTTTGATTGCCGCGTCTGAAGGGTTAATACAGGGCATCACTGCGATCGGTGATGTCCTGTATTAGCCGCGGGTCCCGGTCGTTAATGGCCACAGGGACCGCCGCGATAGGGGTGTATTCGCCGTATAAGACGCACCAACTTTTCCCCCCAAGTTTTGGGGAAGAAAAGGTGCGTCTTATACGGCGAAAAATACGGTATTTTGTTCTGTCCTGAACTGTTTACGTCACCTCCATGCAGTGTTGTTTATTGTTTTGGACCTTGTTACACTCCTAACTTTACTCCAGTACAGGGACTGTTGTCTAGTTGAGGATTTGCTGGGACAGACATGCAAGTAGGCAAGTAAAGTGGTTCTGGGTGAGAGTAGGGTTGCACTTCACCCTGACCCAACTTTTTTTTTGGCACTTTTTTTTTACATTATGTAACATGTCAAAAAGTGTTTTTTTTTTGTTTTTTTTGTTTTTTTTTAAATGACAGGGACACTTGAAGGATATTACTTGAGTGTCTTAGATGTTCTTCTCGGCTGTTTGTACTGACTGTACATCTGTACAGCAGAGATGAAGCTGTTACAAAGAAGATCAAGTAGTTCACGTCCAGTATGTGGGCAGAAGTGATAAAGGTGAAGAACCCCCCTTTAATGTGGTCTTCTCCCCCTTGTATCCCCTTCCTTCTCTTCTTACACCAGGCCTTGCTCTGTTAGAAAGTAACTTCAAAAACAAATTAAAAAAAAACCACAGCATCTCCTTAAATCAAAAGCAAGATGAAAGAAAGAAAGCAGCAGCTCCATGTGGTAAACTATTTCATCTGCAGCCACGACCTGCGGCCTGATCTCCCTTTTTCTGCAGCTTAATTCTAACAACGTGGAGAATTTACATTTCGATCCAGCACCGAGTTTATTGTGTAACTCTTACCGGCGTGATTGGCTTTTTGTCGGGGGCGTTGAACATCTGTCTTTCAAATTTCTTATAACGGCAGGAGCGGCCATCCTTCTAAATAACCTTGGAAGACTTATGTAAGAAACAAATTGTTTACTTGACTTTTTTATTTTTATTTTTTAAGTTGCTTTTTTACATTTTCCTTCTGAACCTTTGCGGAGGAACTGCAGTACGTACGTGAAATGGCAGCGGTTCATGGAGAATGGGCACAGATCTCGATGTAACACTTTCCAAACTTAATAACTCGCACACAAAACATTTCCACTCCATCCCATAATGTATGATATTCGCTGCCATTAAGAAGTGGAGAAGGCTGCTGGCTGGGGGGATACGCGCAGTTCTGTGCACTAAGCAGATGTGCCACAGCAGGAGAACTGGATCCACTGTAGGGGCAGTGAGCTCACGCCTCACTTGCATTTCCAGCGCTGCCAAAGCTGGCTTTGTTTATTCAGCAATACATTCTCGAAAAGTCCTGGAGGAAGCAATTGCCGGCATGATATTTGTTTCATGGTGGTTTGAACATTATTGTTTTAAAGACGCCAAAAAAAAGTTCTTTACACCTAATCAAATTCTGTTCCATAACTGTTTCTTTTTTTTTACTTTTTTTCGCTTTGTTGCTGTTTTAAGTTCATTGCAAACTTTTATCGTTCTGGAAAAAAAAAAAAAAAAAGATTGATTAGCCGCTTTAAAATGGAGATTACAAAGTCATCGAAAAGTCAGCAGTCCTTGCCATAAACTCAGCCTCTCAGGACTAGTTTGTTATTGTGTGTGTGAATGCTGTCACCGTAAAAGGTAAATTCTGAATACTGCAGGTTTTACATGTAGATTTTGTGCAGGTAAAATCCACAGCAGGATATAGCGGTGCAGATCTTTTACATTTTATGTTTCTTTGCGTGGCAGATTTGTGGCAAATTTTTCCCATCGACTTCAATGGGAGAGTAAAATCGGTGATAAATCTGCAATATACTGGGTGGCCACAAATTGGCGATAAAATGGATTTGCAGCAAATTTACTGGTGTGGTCACTGGATAAAATAAAAAGATATGCAGAATACTCATGCCCTGGTGTCCCAAATCCGATTGTGGTTCCGGAAATGAAGTAGCACGACATGTGACTGCTGGAGCCAATCACAGGCTGACTAGGTCATGTGTTGACAGGGCATCACTTGAGCTGGGTAAACAGAGACCAACGGGAACTGGAGAAGCCTTGGCCAGGGGTTGGTAAAGGAAGCATAGATGATGTGCTGGTCGAATCATCTGCAGAAGCAAGTATTCACATGAACATGTTCATTCTTTTGGCAAATGCATTGCTGTCTATGAAGACTGCACATTTCCAAGTGGTCCTAGCGCCGACTAATTCATTTGGTGCCCGCTACAGATGGAATTTTCAGGTGGAGATTCCATAGTGTCAATGGGCCCTTAGAGGACCTCACTTTTTATTTTTGTGGAGTTGAAGGAAAAAAAATATTGGACATGCAGTATTTTTTTCTCTGCTCAATGCACGTTCTTTCAGTGGGTTGAGCAACAGAGCATCCTTTGGTGGAGCTCAAGAGAAAACTAGTAAGATGTAGAGGAGGAAGAGGTATTGAGCTTATAGTCTCTACTAGTTTGGGGTACTGTCTATATCAGGGCTTTCCAAACTGGGTGCTGTGACACATTAGTGTGTTGGTGGCAGTCTGCAGGTGTGTCGCGGGACCGTTCCACAGCAGTTGTCGCTGGTCACCGTTCTTAAGTGGCCTCGGCTCATGCTGCTTATCTTGAACAGGCAA
Organism: Hyla sarda; assembly: GCF_029499605.1. Lineage (NCBI taxonomy): Eukaryota > Metazoa > Chordata > Amphibia > Anura > Hylidae > Hyla > Hyla sarda. The sequence goes on along the minus strand of NC_079198.1, from coordinate 124,766,840 downwards.
GAGGCTTCCCCTGACATCGCATTGCTCAGCGGGAGGACATCACTTGTCAGTGCTGCGGAGGAGGATATAGCTCTTCAGACCCACCGTACTGCCGACCCTGCACCTGAGTCTGACAGAGCCAGAGGCCAGGTGAGAATGGAATAGCACAAGGGAGGATGAAGTGGCACAGTGTGGTAAGAAGGGGGAGAATGCAGAGGGTGATCAAGAAGGGGTAATTTAAGTGGCACTGGGGGGTGAATGAAGTGTTGAAGGGAGAGGATCAAGGGGGGAAATGAAATGACATGGGGGATTAAACGGGGAGGAAGTTGGTGTATGGGGTGTGATTCAGGGCAGATGGAATTACCCTTGGGGCAGATGGCATTAGCCACTTGTATTTGTGACGCCAGGGCGTGGTTTATTCTCCATCCCATACTGCAGGATCCTGGGCTAAGCAAGGGGGCAATAATAACTCCGAAGCCAAGTTACGGACAACGGTTGCTTTACTGAGTGACAGACGGTACAGTCTATACAGTGTAGCCGGGCCCATGGGGGGGTCCATTGGTCACCCTTAAGTCATCTGGTCACTGATACCGCCTGGGTAACAATCACATGACAAGTCACATGACAACTGGTGATCACATGTTAACCTTTCTTAAAGATACATAACATAGGGGATAATATACAATTACAGTAGAACAGATGCGGGGGGGGGGGGCACAGGGGACACTGCAGGGAGGCACCTGACAGGACAAGGGTACGGGGTAACAAATCCCATACTGGGCCACAACACAAAGTGATGGGGGGACATGGGAGGATCAAGGGGGGCATGATGTGACACGGTTATCAAGTGAGGGATAAAGTGTCACAGGGGTTAATTAAATGGAACAGGTCAGTAGCAACCACAATTGTAATGCTGATACTAATCACAGGACGTGCAATTGCCGATACGGCGAGGGGTGTGTCACCAAACTATGCATGTCTATAAAGGGTGTCACCAACATGAAAAGTCTGGCCTATATCCTAGGTCTCCAGCTGTTACAAAACTATAACTCCTAGAATGTCTGGACAGCCATCAGCATATTGAACATTTTCAGTGAAAAAAAATCCCATTTTTTTCCAGTAGGGGATTACAGGTTTCGTTCCATGCTGATATTTCTTCAGGTGTGTTGTCGGTGTTACTTCTGTGCTGTTGTTTGCGGTGCCCTAGTTTAGTAAGGAATTGGTACGTAACATAAAAAAGTGATGCTGCCTAATATATTCTTGACAAAGCAATAAGAAATCAGCAAAATCTTAAAAGTGAGATGTCTGTCTGTAGGAATGCAGTGAAAATGTTTCCGGAGAGATGCGTGTTTGGTGTCAGGAAGAAGAGAGAGAATGTGTTGTTGTTCTTCAGCTCCGATTACTGGGGCCAAAACAGCACTTTAGGACACGGGCGGATCAGCGCGGATTCCCGGCGTAATCCTCCTATACATACAAACCTTGTCGCACCATAGTCTGCCTCTGATAACTTCATCTGAATCATCATGACCTAATGAAGGAGATGTCATTCTTGAAATATTTGGACCTTTATCAAAGTTTTGCAGTGTTTGCCGGACTTATAGCATTAGGTGAAGCTAATCTAGTGTTTGCGTATGACCATAAATCCAAGGTTTGTTTTATTGAGAGGAATAATTCTATGCATTTTTACTATGTAGTACTTTATAGGAAACCAGTCACAGTTAGCAGATAACACAAGCAGCAAGCATGTAATGCATTACAAAATAATGTTCCCTACCATATATGTATAACTGCAGTGCTATCCATAAATGTAAAATAATTGACTTTTGGAACTGCCCTGCGCCGCATGTAAATTAGGGTGGGCACCTCTCCAAAAAGTAGTCACAGTGTCCAGTATTGTAGTTATGCCTATTGAGCAGTGGCAAAAGATGAAGTGAGAAGAGCCTCCGGAGGATACAGATCTGCATGCCCAGGCATAACGACGCTTCTGGGCATGTGCAATATTCCTGCAATGGAGAAATGTCGTCGGTCAATCACCCCTCTGGTTGGGCCAGTGCTAGTTAGAACTGCATGATTTATCGAATCGAGACGTAGCCATTCAACATTACTACAATTATGTGCATGCAAAATCCTGACATTTTTACCTTGACATTGTATTTCAGTGGCCCAAATCCGGTTCCCCGTGTGTGTCACGCGTCCGCTACCTCCCACATGACCCCCGTGTGTGTCCAGCGTTTGCTACCTCAGACCTGACCCCTGTGTGTGTCAAGAGTCCACTACCTACGACCCAACCCCCGTGTGTGTGTGTGTAATATATGGTGCTAGGATGCGGGGGAAACATAAAAATAAAACATACTTACCTAGCCCTGTTTCCCATAGCTCTTGTTTTCTACTGAAGGGTCCTGACATCTCCTCTTTGCTTCCCTCTCCAAAGACAAGCAGCTGTTTGCACTTGCCGGACCTTCCCATTCAGGCAATCACTGGCCAAGATGAGACAATGCTACAGCCAGTGATGGGCTCAGTGGGTAGGTCCTGCCGCCAGCCGTCTAACAAGAAGGATACAATAGAGAAGATAACAGGACCGCTGGGGGGGGGGGGGGGGGGGGGAGAACGGGAGCTGTGGCAGACCAATGGGGAACCAGGACTAGGTAAGCAGGTCACCATCTCCCTTGGTCTTTTACCTGATACACAGCTTCATATCATACATGATGGAAATGTAATGGTTTCCCATAGGCGTTGGCTCTATACGTTTTATTCGACTGGCCCCAGACAAGAAGTTGCAGCATCATCTCCTTGGCCGATACAATTGATAACTGATCATTGATATCACTTTCCTCCAATCCTCCACCTTCCAGGATTCTTTAGCCCCATTGACCCTGTTTTGTTTAGATGTTTTGTTTTGGTTTAGATTTTAGTTTTTGACTTTCCTATATGTAAATCACATTTAATTAATTGACTTTTTTCAGTTCTGTCACAGACATTGACTCCCATTTTCTCCACTGGGTTCTTATTTGTTTACTCGACATTGTTTATTTTCCAGGCGTTTTGCTGTACGCTTTTTATTCTAATGGTCTAAGGTCTTCCTCTAAGGGCTTGCTACCTTATTATATCCTTCCCCTTTAATTTTATACTTATCTTACACATCTGACTGGGAACAACCAACATCTTCTGCCGCACTCTTTGTTTGGTTTCTATCTTAAAAGAGTCGTATTATCCTTCCCATTAATACCATTGACAGCTCTCTAGTTGGGGCCATGTTTTCGATCACTGAGCCAAGTCCACAGCTTGATAAGGTCTGTAGTTTCCCTTTTTACCTGCAGAATAATTTGCATTGAAGAGTTGTGCCAAGAATTGCTTTAGAAATGTAAATTGCAAGGTGATTCCGGAGTTTGTTCCTCAATGTGATCTGGAGAAACATCGGCCATTAATGGAAATATTTTCCTCTTGAGTGTGAGGGACAACTCTGGGAGCAGAATGTTCATCTGATAAACATTATACTGTGTCATATCTGTGATTTTTGCATCTGCTAGTAAATAAAAAAGTGCGAGTTCTGTGTTCATGGCAGAGGTCACAGATTAGAAAAATTGGATACTTCTCTGGCGCTCGCAGGATCCGTGTTGGTGGTCAATCAGGTAAAGACTCCAGGTTTGATAAAGAATTCAGTCTTTATTTCGTTGCAGTCTTTATTCAGTCTTTATTTCGTCGGGAGCTTTCCGCTCTAGGCAGACGAGTGAGCTGCGCTCACTCGTCTGCCTAGAGCGGAAAGCTCCCGACGAAATAAAGTCCGAATTCTTTATCAAACCTGGAGTCTTTACCTGATTGACCACCAACACGGATCCTGCGAGCGCCAGAGAAGTATCCGATATTTCTAATCTGTGACCTCTGCCATGAACACAGAACTCGCATCTTGACTGAACCGCCTCGACTATCTCGAGAAACGGAAGGACACAGGTTGCCGCGGATCACCATAGTTCTTGTTACACCGAGCGCTCCGGGTCCCTGCTCATCCCCGGAGCGCTCGCGGCGTTCCTCTCTCTGCAGCGCCCCGGTCAGACCCGCTGACCGGGAGCACTGCAATGACCCTGCCGGCGGGGATGCGATTCGCATAGCGGGACGCGCCCGCTCGCGAATCGCATCCCAAGTCACTCACCTGTCCCGGTCCCCGGCTGTCACGTCCTGGCACGCGCGGCTCCGCTCCTTAGGGCGCGCGCGCGCCAGCTCTCTAAAATTTAAAGGGCCAGTGCACCAATGATTGGTGCCTGGCCCAATCAGTCTAATTAGCCTCCACCTGCTCCCTGTCTATTTTACCTCACTTCCCCCTCACTTCGTTGCCGGATCTTGTTGCCTTTGTGCCAGAGAAAGCGTTAGTGTTTGCCTTACCAGTGTACCTGACCTCTTGCTATTGCTATTGACTACGAACCTTGCCGCCTGCCCCGACCTTCTGCTACGTCTGACCTTGCCTCTGCCTAGTCCTTCTCTCCCACGCCTTCTCAGCAGTCAGCGAGGTTGAGCCGTTGCCGGTGGATACGACCAGGTTGCTACCGCCGCAGCAAGACCATCCCGCTTTGCGGCGGGCTCTGGTGAATACCAGTAGCAACCCTAGAACCGGTCCACCGACACGGTCCACGCCAATCCCTCGCTGACACAGAGGATCCACCTCCAGCCTGCCGAATCCTGACAAGAGTTCTATACAAAGCCTACAACGGTGTCGCGCTCGCAGCGCGACACGAAAAGGTGAGCAGTTTTCATTCCCATTCCACTTTACTCATATCCCCATGAGGTAACGGCACAGGGTGCGCTGGTCTTCTGTTCCCTTTTCTTTCTCGAATCAAGTAAATAAAAAAGTGATGACTTTGCATGCAAATTTTTTTTTTTTTGTAAATGGGTCAATTTTTTTATTGTTCCCTATAGGAAAATATGGGGGGAAAAAAGATGGATCTGTTAAGTAGCCAAAACAATTTAGATACAGCGATGTGCTACAAGGATACATTTGATGTCATACAGTGCTGTCTGTTGCACTATACGTTTTTGTAGGGGTCTATGCTATCCTGTCCATCCACTAAAGTATGCACCTCTGACATACATTTCTTATTGACCCCAATGAATCTGTTAAACACGTCACAACAGTCTCTCTTCGCTTGAGACGTATGCGTCCAGCCCAGATACCGCAGTGTGAACGGAGCCTAAGTTCTCCCTTTGCGTCCTTGCTGTGTATTTCGTTCCAGACTACAAGTGGTTTTAGAGACACAATTAGCGTTTCTATAATTGGCTTCTTTTAATTGGGAAAGTTTCTGTTTTCCTGCAGGCGTAATGAACACAACATTAGCGTCTGGCGATCTCGGCTATTAGACTGTGATGATGTCGATTCCTCACGTCTTGGTTCTGTCCACGTATTTACCTGACACAAAGAACCAGAAGTTATTATTATGCGTTGTGGCTTCACAATTAGAAGTTTAGTTTCAGATGCAACTTAGAGGAAATAATTAGGACCCGGCTGATTAATTAAACCCAATCAGTGGATGAGGACGAGTCTCTTGGCAGACGCACCCGCTCCGCCGCCCGGCAGCCATGTTTTGCTGGGTAGAGATTTTTTTTCTTCTCAAACTATGAATTTACATGTTAACTCTTCATTTCTGTTATACAGTGTGATGGAAATACGGTATCGCTGTTCCTTAGATAACGTGTGAATGTCTGAGCCTGGTCATATGTGGAAACGACAGGTTAAATGCAGTACAAAGTTCTTAGGAATTTCATTTTATAGACCATTATTCTACATTGTGGGGAATGTAACAAGACGTGGGAGCAGGAAAAGATCAGGGTTTGTATTCTTAGGACATGTTCACATGGGTGTTTACTACGTGCTGATTTCCATCTCTCTTTATAGAAACCATCACCCATTGACTTCAGTGGGAGATGACTAATCACTAGAGATGAGCGAACGTACAGTAAATTCGATTCGTCACGAACTTCTCGGCTCGGCAGTCGATGACTTTTCCTGCGTAAATTAGTTCAGCCTTCAGGTGCTCCGGTGGGCTGGAAAAGGTGGATACAGTCCTAGGAAAGAGTCTCCTACGACTGTATCCACCTTTTCCAGCCCACCGGAGCACCGGAAAGCTGAACTAATTTATGCAGGAAAAAGTCATCAACTGCCGAGCCGAGAAGTTCGTGACGAATCGAATTTACTGTAAGTTCGCTCATCTCTACTAATCACACATAAAAGAAGTGGCAGGTCACTTATTTCTGCGTGGTTCTGCTCTTAAAGGAGTACTCCGGAGCTAACCTTTTATGGGGGAATTGGAGCATGAGGCAAAGTTATGTAACATTCTAATATACTCACGTTTTCCGTATGGTCTTCTTCCCGGTCTTCTCCTCGCTTTTCTCTCCGGCCGGAAGCTGGGTCTTTTAATGACGCTCGACCTGGATTTCTTCTTGATCCGCCGCCATCTTCGCCCAGTGACTCATCGCTCCCATGAGTCACTGCGGGATCCCCGTCCGGAGTCGGCTACTCCCCCAAAGTAAATTTATTCTGCGCATGCGCAGTACTACGCAAATAGCGTAGGGCTAACGCTAGGCTCCTATCGCTGCCTACGTTAGCCCTACGCTATTTGCGTAGTGCTGCGGCATTCTTGTGACACCGCTAGTGGAGTGTTTACCAACCAGGGTGCCTCCAGCTGTTGCGAAACTACAACTCCCAGCATGCCCGGACAGCCTTCGGCTGTCCGGGCATGCTGGGAGTTGTAGTTTTGCAACAGCTGGAGGCACCCTGGTTGGGAAACACTGCGCTAGTGGGCACATGGATCAGTGGGCTAGTGGGCACATGGATGCGTGGATCATTGGGCTAGTGGGCACATGGAGAGGGCTGATGAGCTGGGAGGGGGAGGATGGGAGGAGATAACCACAAGGGAAGGAGCTGTGGGCGTCACTTTATTATAATTTATTATAATTTCCTGGGGGGGGGGGGGAGAGGAAGGGGAGAGAGCAGCAGCTAACAGGAAGCTGGGGCAGGGAGTCATGGGAAATGTAGTCTTTATGACATGGCTGCTTACTTCTACAGGTGGCAATTACAAGAGAATGGCTGGGCCAAATTTGAGAAATGATGTATCGTTGGAAAGGTCTTTGAAAGAGCTATCAGATGAGGTATACTTTTTTTTTAAAGTACCAGCGCTCCGGAGTACTCCTTTAAGCTCCCATTAGGACTGTGGGTAAGGGATAATTATTTTAACTTGGACTACCCCTTTAATATTGATGAGATGTTACATAAACATTGATTTCTCTATAGAGAAGATAGGAGCTCCAAAATCCTTTCTACTGCCAATTGTGCATTATATTTGTAGACGGCCTGTATTTGGAGTTCATGCCCTTGCCCTAGGTTCTTTATGTTCTGACACATCCCCCATCCTCTGATGAGTCTGGCCAAATACAGGCCAATATGGTCCAGAAGGGCTATATAGATAGCTGTTTACTGTCCCCCCCTACACACTGGGATGAGCACATTGCACCTGGCACAGCTAGAAAGAGGTTAAGTGGTTATGCACAGCATTGCCACTTAACCTGTTAAGGACATCAGGCATAAATTTGTGCCCTTGATGCCAGGTCTTAGTGCAGCAGGGTGGGCATTTACACCCTGCAGTGTGTACAATCTATGCAGAAAGTGCATTATCTGCGCTCACGTCATAGACCATGGGTCCCGGCTGCTATGATGCCCGCCATTAACCCTTCTGATGCTGTGATCAATACTGCTCACGGCATCTAAAGTGTTAGGTGGGCTTACAGAGACTCAATGGACCACCCGCTACTCAATCCCAGGGGTCTGATAAATCAAAATGGTGGCCAATGATTTTTTTTCTCTGGTCCGCTTCTACCAGACCATAGAAGTAGATGGCCGATATTACTGATCAGTGCTATGCCTATTCAAAGCACTGAACAGTAATAGCAATTGAAAGTTGCTATAAATAGTCCCCTTTGGGGACTAAAAAACTAAAGTAAAGAAAAGTTTTAATAAACATGAATAAGTCCTTCCCCCAATAACCCCCCCCTACTTTTTCCATTTTGCAAATAATAAAAAATGCACAATTTTTTTTTTTTTATGAATAAACATATTTGTGTGAAAATGTCCGAACCAATAAATAACCATACTTCTTTTGTTAAAAAAAGTTTGACTTCTCTTAAAAGCAGTACAATAATAGGAAAGCATATAATCATGGGTATTGTTTTAATCGTACTGAGCCACAGAATAAAGATCACATGTTAGTTTTACAGTAAAGAGCACTGTGTAAAAACTAAAAAAAAAAAAAAAATTGCAATATTGCGGTTATTCTTTTCAATTCCCTACCACAAATAATATTTTTTTGGGTTGCTCCGTACATTTTATGGTAAAATGAAAGGTGTCATTACCAAATACAATTGGTCCTGCTTAAAAAAAAATATATAAATAAATAAATAAAACAAGCCTCATATGGGTCTTTGCCTTTTCGAAGGCAAGGAAAATGAAGGGGAAAAAAAACTGCAAAATTAAAATTGGCTGTTTTCCTCAAGGCCAAAATGGGCTGTGTCTTTAAGGGGTTAATTAGATGGCCAGATGCATTGATCAAATGCCCCAACCAAAGCCAGGGGATTCATGGGAAATGTATTTGCATTAAATGTTCTGCATTACAGACTCCCTTCATGTAAGTAAAATACATACCCAAGAACCTCCACATTATTCTCTAATAATAGATTATACTGCAATATGGAAGCAAAATAAATAAATAAATACTTCCTGGAGTGCTTTAAAGGACAACTGCAGCGGCATTACACTTATCCCCTATCCACAGGATAGGGGATAAGTGTTTGATCGCGGGGGGTCCGACCGCTGGGACCCCCCCCCCCCCGATCTCCCTAATGGGGTGCCGCCATAAGCGCTCATGGTGAGTGCTAAGGCGCGTAGCGTCGATCTAGAGGTCGACGGTGACGCCCCGTCTCCTCCCTGTCCCCATACAGTTCTATGGGGGATACGGGGTGGCACGAATGCTGCCTCCCCGCCTCTCCCATAGAGATGTATGGAGGAGGCGTGCCGGCCGCAACGTCATGCTGCGGCTGGCACGCCCCCTGCACGGGACAGCTGCGGCCCCGTACAGGAGATCGCCGGGGGCCCCAGCGTTCGGACCTCCCGCGAACAAACACTTATCCCCTATCTTGAGGATAGGGGATAAGTGTTGTAACGCTGCAGATGTCCTTTAAATCCATGAAGAATTTATTCAGAAATTAAACAGGAAAATTGTGTAACACTTAATTAAAAATGATAGCCTGAAAATTTGCTGAAACCAGAATACTCCTTTAAAGGTATACCTCAGAGGACAAAAATGTTTTTCAAATCAACTGGTGCCAGAAAGTTATATATATATATATATGTATATTTGTAAATTATTTCTATATAAATATAAAATCTTATTCCTTCCAGTACTTTTCAGCTGCTGTATGCTCCAGAGAAAGTTGTGTAGTTCTTTCCTGTCTGACTACAGTGCTCTCTGCTGCCGCCTCTGTCCGTGTCAGGAACAGTCCGGAGCAGGATAGGTTTGCTATGGAGATTTTTTTCCTACTCTGGACAGTTCCTGACACGGTCAGAGGTGTCAGCAGAGAGCACTGTGGTCAGACTGGAAAGAACAAATAAATGCTAAAAGAGATAAAGTCCAAGTGGCACCACTAGTACTCCTGGACCGGAATGCCTCGTTAACAATCGGAACTGAAAAGGATACAATAGGCGGGTATTCAGACCTGGGAACCTCGTCCTGCGGTTGTGCTAGGACCAATGAAACCAATGTCAGAGAAAAGCAAAATGCTACAACAAAGACAATCCTGCACTCACCGCCCAGGTACTGTGTGTCTTCTGCTCATCTCAAGAGGACGACATCCGACTGGCAGGTAAGCTTGGCGTGGGGCGCTCAGAGGCGACTGCCGGCAATTTCGCACAAAATAGCGCTTCTTCCGGCCTCTTTGAGGCCGGAAGAAGCGCTATTTTGCGCGAAAATTGCCGGCAGTCTCCTCTGAGCGCTCCACGCCAAGCTTACCTGCCAGTCGGATGTCGTCCTCTTGAGATGAGCAGAAGACACACAGTACCTGGGCGGTGAGTGCAGGATTGTCTTTGTTATAGTACAGACTGGAAAGAACTACACAACTTCCTCTGGAGCATACAGCAGCTGATAAGTACTGGAAGGATTAAGATTTTTAAATAGAAGTTATTTGCTGTCCTGTATGTGCTTGGATTTCTTCAGTGACGTCTATACTTTTAATGTAGGATTTAGCTATGATAGTCTACGATAATGTAGCTTGTAGAGTATCTGGAGTTTTGTGTCGGAGACTCTCGCAGTTGGTTACACAACCTCCCAGCAGGCATCTAGTCGAGGGTCAGGCCTCTTGTCAGCGCATTGGCACAGGATACTGTACGGGCATCAATATTTTCATGCAACAGACCTCCGAGGTGTCATCTGCTTCTCCTTTTATCTCCAGCACAAGAACCGGTTGTAGCATTGATGACAGCAGAATTAATGTCTGGCCCCTGGACCGCTATCCTTTCAGTATTTGGGGTATCTGCTAAATGCAATGGGCAGACTATATAGCTCTTTATACTGCATGCAGAGTCAGCAGTGCCATCACAATAGGCAGCATTCATGGGCAGCTAAAATGCAAGAAAAATGTTATTTAGGAAATAATAATAAAAAATAAAAAAATGATTACATGCGAATTATTATGTGCGACAACCTGGATATCAATAATGACGACTAAACAGTGATCACTGGAAGATGTCCCAGGGACACTGAATAGAGAATACACAATGGTATGACAAGCACAGCGCTAGTTACACACACAACAAAGAGCCAAAGGTACAATAAAGCCAGGCAGACACACTGGACGGAGGCAGAAAATCCTCAGCGGAAACCATTCTTATGCTAACTCCACAGGATTTTAACTTCCCTTACAAATCGCAGGGTTTGCTTAGTGGTTTTGTTGTTTGGTCTGTTTGTTATATATTTTCTGTACTCTATTATTTGACATATTTCATTGGCTATTTTGTGTAATCTTCTTCTCTTTATCCGTTGTCCTCGCCCCAATTCAACATATTAAAAGGGGTATTCTGGTAGAATTTTTTTTTTCCCAATCAACTGGTGCCAAAAAGTTAAACAGATTTGTAAATGACTTCTATTTAAAAATCTTAATCCTTCCAGTACTTATCAGCTGCTGTAGGCTCAAGAGGAAGTTCTTTACTTTTTTTTTAAATTTCTATTCTGTCTGACCACAGTGCTCTCTGCTGACACCTCTGTCCATTTTAGGAACTGTGCAGCAACTGAGCAAATCCCCATAGCAAACCTATCCTGCTCTGGACAGTTCCAGACATGGACAGAGGGGTTTTCCATCGGAGTACCCCTTTAAAAGGGACCTGTTTGGTGCTGAATTCTCACATGTTCTGTGTAAACCTAAAACAATCACCTAAATCACCTAATCTATGACCTTGAAACAACACCACGGTAGGGTTGAAACATTGTATTTTCTATAAAGTATTTAGCTTTTTTTTTTTATTTTTATTTATATAATCGACTGAACACTATTGCCTCTTCTGGGATTGCTTTAAGTTGCTAGGATTCTCATTGAAAGGATTCTCTGCAGAAAATGTGATATGATTGTAATATGTTAATACAGTACACCCTTCCTAGGGAACCTTTCAGCTGTATTTGCTGCTAAGAGCTGCAGACACAGGTGGATAGATGTTAGGTCAGTGTTTTAAACCAGGGAGTGTCCAGCTGTTGCAAAACTACAACTCCCAGCATGCCCGGACACCTGTTGGCTGTCCAGCATGCTGGGAGTTGTAGTTTTGCAACAGCTGGAGGCACACTGGTTGGGAAACACTGTGTTAAGATATAAAAGCAAGCTGTACCTTTGCTTTTGCTTGTGGTGGTTACCAAACTCATTAAATGGGCTTTTTATTTCTCAGCCAAGTGTCAAGGAGGTGGAGCCAAGCTTCTCAAGTGCCACAGCCTGCCACACCTTCTAACTTGCACCCACATCCCACCCCCTCCTTGATTGACATACAGAGCCCTGTACATCAGTAAATTAAGGGCTGGGAGGTGAAGGCGAGTGAAAAGGTGTTCCACCAAGGACAACCACTAGGGTCCAAGGTTGGATCAAATCCCACCATGAACAACTATTGGGGTCCAACATTCAGATCCCACCAATTACAACAGCTGAGGTCCAAGGTTCATATCCCACCAAGGACAACTCCTGAGATCCAAGGTTCAAATCCCACCATGGAAAACCGCTGGGGTCTACTGATCAAATACCACCGAGGACAACTGCTGAAGTCTTGGGTTCAAGTCCCACCAAGGACAACCACTGGGGTCCAAGGTTCAGATCCCACCATGGAAAACCGCTGGGGTCCAAGGATCAAATCCCACCAAGGACAACTGCGGCGGTCCTGGGTTCAAATCCTCCCAAGGAAAACATCTGGAGTCGAAGGTTCAAATCCCACCAAGGACAACCACTGGGGTCTAATCTTTACATCCCACCAAGGACAACAACTGTGTTCCTGGGTTCAAATCCCTCCAAGTACAACTGCCAGGGTCTTGGGTTCAAATCCTACCAAGGACAACATCTAAAAACTATTCTCCCTGTGCTTGCGTGGGTTTTCATGGTGAACCCCGATGGGGACAGGGTTCAATCTGAGAGATGTCAAGCTCCGTACATCGATGCAGAATACGCTATTATAATAATAATTGTGTCACTAACATGTACAGCATCCTGCAGGGGGCAGCACAATGTAGTAAAAAGCATGCCCTGTCTCTTTTAGCCTCCCTATTGTACCATCGTCTACATTTGTGATGTTCTTTTGGAGGAATCAAAGTTTCGTTATCGGTTGATAACCTTCTGGCTCTACTGTATATATCTATAACCGGCAGACAGGAAGATACAGTAACGCGTGACGTCTTTTCCTTTTTTATTTTTTTTTATACACGTGTATTTTAATGCAATTTTCTTTAAGCCAAAGATTCCAGCTCCTAGGACAAAGGAGACCCGGTGATATCCATTTCCTCCTGCACCGTCATTTATCCCTTGACTGTGCTCTTTCCTTCATTTCCATGGTATTAGGAGTGAAGCCTCCTCCACCGCCGACCCCCCCCCCCCCCCATCCCCCCCCCCCCCCTCTGCAGGACGAAGCATGTCTGCGCGGAGAAATCTGAATAAGTAATCAGACTGCTCATTAGCCCCCCGCCGAGATGCTCAAACATTCACTTTGCTGTTTGTGAAGCAGAAAAAAAGGCCGCTGCATTAAAATTGATGCGTTATTAATCCCACTGTTTCGGAGCTGGCGGGCAGCGCGTTTCCCCCCGTCTCTGCCTCTCATCTGCCCGAGGCCAAACAGTGTGGCGCTCGCTACTTCAGGGTGCTTTAACTTTCTCTTATTTATCGGCCTTGTGCAGCGACTTGAGCGTGTAGCCATCCCACTGCTTGTTTCCTTACTTGTCGAATTTCATCCTGGAGGGGGGGGGGGGGGGGGGGTTCGGTGCCAACCAATGTGCCAAAGCAGCCCGCCACTTTAGTAATGGTGCAAAAAAAAAAAAAAGAGGTATTTTTCGGCCATGTAATGGAGTGTTTTCCATGCCTGGTCCATTAATCTTCTGCTGTACGGAGCCTGGAAAAAAAAATCCACCTCTGAGGAGCGGTAAATATTACTTTGCACGCCATGGGTTATTGGCGCGCTGTTATATCTCGCTGCTTTCTGCTATCATTTATTTATCTTCCTTCACGGGAGGCGGCGCATGGTGCTGTTCACGAGCCAGGAAAAATTGGGTTAAATTCTGAAGGCTTGAAATCGATAGGAGGCCTATTTCCATCATCTCCATGATGAAGTATATCAGTGTTTCCAAACCAGTGCACCTCCAGCTGCTGCAAAACTACAATTCCCAGCATGCCCGGACAGCCGAAGGCTGTCCGGGCATGCTGGGAGTTGTAGTTTTGCAACAGCTGGAGGCACACTGGTTGGGAAATACTGGGGTATATTATGGGGAACCTTTTATACGGAACATAGCAGCTGAGCAAACTAAATGGGGTTGTATCTGATCGGTGGGGGTCCGAACTCTGTAACCCCCCCCCCTCATCTAACTGTGCATGAATACTGCTGCCCCATTCCCCCCACTATGGGTCTGCTAAATATAGATAAGCATTGTATTTGGCTTATCTTTGGCAGTGCCATAGCCAAAAGCTTGGCCGCTGCCCCGCTCACTTGGGAAACAAGGGAACCCCATTCTTCCAGTCGTTGGAACCCCCCATAATCAGATACTTCTCCTATCTTGTAAATAGGTGATAAGTTAAAGGGGTACTCCGGTGGAAAATGTTTATTTATTTATTTATTTTAAATCAACTGGTGCCAGAAAGTTAAACAGATTAGTAAATGACTTCTATTAAAAAATCTTAATCCTTCTAGTACTTATTAGCTGCTGAATTCTACAGAGGAAATTCTTTTCTTTTTGGAACACAGAGCAGAGAGCACAGTGCTCTCTGCTGGCATCTGCTGTACATTTTAGGAACTGTCCAGAGTAGAAAAAAAGACAGAGATGTCAGCAGAGAGCACTGTGGTCATGATGTTAGCAGAGAGCACTGTGTTCCAAAAAGAAAAGAATTTCCTCCGTAGTATTCGGCAGCTAATAAGTACTGGAAGGATTAAGATTTTTTAATAGAAGTCATTTACTAATCTGTTTAACTTTCTGGCACCAGTTGAAATAATAATAAAAATAAAAATAAAGTTTTTCATCGGGGTACCCCTTTAATAATTTTGGGAAAATCACTTAAAAGGGGTATTCCAGATTTTTTTTTTCTTTAGCCTTTAAGCTGATGTCACAAAGTTATAATACTGAGTATTTTTCAGCTATACGTGGCAAGTATACGTAAGGGTGCTTTAACACCACGTTTTGTACTTACGGTTCCCGAATACGGCTGGGAGGAGGGGGGGCGGGGCTTAATCGCGGCGCCCGCACTCAGCCGTATTCGGGAACCGTATTTAATGCATGTCTATGAGCCGACCGGAGTGAACCGCAGCCTCCGGTCGGCTGCGTTTTCGGCGTATGCGGTTTCCCGACCGCAGGCAAAAACGTGGTCAACCGCATTTTTGCCTACGGTCGGGAAACCGCATATGGCCGAAAACCATACTGTCAAAAGGGTATTGTGATTTATACCACAGCATGCCAATCAAACAGCCATAGGGTCCTATAGATCAAATACAGTCGCCTTTTTTTTCTGCAACCTGCATATGGACCTTCTGTAAACCCTATTAGTTTAGATTCCTGATTTGCTAAAGCCCGGGCTATAATCTATTCCAGAAAGAAAGAAATGTTTCAAGTTTACGGAAAAAAAACTTATTGGCCTGAAGACTCTTGTATTCCGTACAAAACTTGAAACTAAGTCTCGTTATTCTGTGAGCATGAAAATATCCAGATCTCTCAAGTGTTACATATAGTATATAAGGCAGTATAGAAAGAGAATAAGCATAAAAAACAAATAAACTCTGTATGGTTTCAAGTCCTGGGGGAAAAAAGTGTGGGAACAGTGTTCCTGCTTGGGGAAAAAAAAAGAGCTGGAACTCTGTTCCTAAAAGTTCCTGCAGGATTTGAGCCCTGGTTGTCACTTGTGTTCCTCTACACCAGTGGTCTTCAACCTGCGGACCTCCAGATGTTGCAAAACTACAACTCCCAGCATGCCCAGACAGCCGTTGGCTGTCCGGACATGCTGGGAGTTGTAGTTTTGCAACATCTGGAGGTCCGCAGGTTGAAGACCACTGCTCTACACCATACGAGTGTAGAGAATGAGCATTAAAAACAAACAAACTCTGTATGGTTTCCAGTCCTGGGGGAAAAAAAAGTGTGGGAACAGTGTTCCTGCTGGAGGGGAAAAAGAGCTGGAACTCTGTTCCCATAAGTTCCTGCAGGATTTGAGCCCTGGTTGTCACTCGTGTTCCTCTACACCAGTGGTCTTCAACCTGCGGACCTCCAGATGTTGCAAAACTACAACTCCCAGCATGCCCGGACAGCCAACGGCTGTCCGGGCATGCTGGGAGTTGTAGTTTTGCAACATCTGGAGGTCCGCAGGTTGAAGAACACTTCTCTACACCATACGAGTGTAGAGAATAAGCATAAAAAAACAAACAAACTCTGTATGGTTTCCAGTCCTGGGGGAAAAAAAAGTGTGGGAACAGTGTTCCTGCTGGGGGGGGAAAAGAGCTGGAACTCTGTTCCCATAAGTTCCTGCAGGATTTGAGCCCTGGTTGTCACTCGTGTTCCTCTACACCAGTGGTCTTCAACCTGCGGACCTCCAGATGTTGCAAAACTACAACTCCCAGCATGCCCGGACAGCCAACGGCTGTCCGGGTATGCTGGGAGTTGTAGTTTTGCAACATCTGGAGGTCCGCAGGTTGAAGACCACTGCTCTACACCATACGAGTGATGCTATAACAGGATTACTACAAAATGATCTTTTCCTGCCATCAGCCATGTGTTCATTTTGGGTATTTTTACCTGGAAATAGCTTGTGTTTCTGTTGCCAAGCCTCCTCCATAGATGGTCAGACCGACCCTACAGCAGCTGTAGTTGTCTTCAAACACATACCTGAGGCCCTGGGACTGGTACTGCTAAGATGGTGGCAGCTTTCCAGGATCCGAAGGTCTTTTCCCACATTTAGATATTTTTTTTTTTATACCTTTTGGATAATTTGCTTCTCCGGCTTTTGTTCGGTGTTGCGGCCGTGCATACGGTCTTCCCCCTTCATTGAGATTCCAAGGAATCATTATTTTGTAATATATTTTTGAGCATTTCCGATGGGTGGGGAAAACCGCTGAGAGCTTTTTTTTTTGCAGTTGTGCAAATGTGTACTCTAATAAATCCTCCCTCCTTCAGAGCGCGGGCACTCAGGAGTATTGGGAATGGCATTGATTTCCCTGAGAGACGCCCGCTCTGTCTCTTTCGCTATGTTTCCAGGCCATAGCGGGGGCCTCCCATGGAGATGAAGCGCTGTCAGCCCGGCTGTTAATTGGGCGTTGGGGGAAATGTTGGCTGATGGCTGTTTTAGCGGCCGCTCTGGAGCCTCGGGGCCAGTTTGCTGCAATGAATCAGCACATCTAAATGCACACCTGGAATTTTACACTGTGGGGGCTCCGAGATGCAATTAATGATAGCGCTCCGAATCCCAGTTCTTACTTTCTAATAGGAGCTGGAGAACACCTGACTTCTTACAAAGGTTTCAGAGGGGGCAGGTCTCGCTTCCCAGCTTGATATTGCTGACTCCTTATTTGTTTTTGACCACAAGAGTCCGGAGAAAGCTCAGTTTTCCAGGTGGTTGTCACGTCTTCACCTCAGTTGGTTGACACTACTTTTCACTTTTCAGCTTGTGAGGATAGCCGTGAGAAAGCAGGGTTACCCATTTACACAGGCCAATTGTTCATGTTGCCCAGCCCCAGATCGGTGCTTGTTATCATGGCAGCATCGACCCATCTGAAAAGGCCCTAAAGATAGGGATTAACGGATTATCGGTTTGGCCGATATTATCAGCCGATAATCAAGATTTTGGGCATTATCAGTATCGGCAATTACCTTGCCGATAATGACCCCCAACCCCCACTGCACTGAACCACACCCCCCACCGCACCGCTCCAGCCAGAGACCGCCACCGCCGCTGCCCCATTGCCTCCCCCATCCCCGGTTTTATAATGATCTGTTACCGGGGTCCGCGTTGCTTCTGGCTCCTGCGCTGTCCTGTGTTACGCTGTGCGCTGTGCAATGATGAGTGACGTCCTCAATGCGACGTCACAGGACGCCGCCTGTAGCGCAGACCCCGGGCCCCGGGAACAGGTAATTATAAAACCCGGGGATGGGGCAGCGGCAATGGTTAAACTCAGGACCGTCAGGGGGAGAGAAGCGGGCGGCGGTCTCTGGGCTGGGGGGGGGGGGATAGCAGCGGGGGTAGAGCGGACCCCGGGAACAGGTAATTATAAAACCGGGGATGGGGGAGGCAAAGGGGCAGGAGCAGTGGCAGTGATTAAACTCAGGACAGGCAGGGGGAGAGAAGCGGGTGGCGGCGGTCTCTGGCCCCGAAAAAGCCGCTGCAGTTCATTGATTTAAAGCGCCCGCTCTCCAGCATCTTCTGTAGGGGTGGGGGTGGAGGGGTGGAGCGGTGAACTACCCGATAACTTATACCGGAATATCGGAAAGTCCACAGATGATCGTTATCGGCCCTAAACAATCAATATCGGTCGATCCCTACTTAAAGGGGTACTCTGGTAAAAAAAAAAAAAAATTGTAATCAACTGGTGCCAGAAAGTTTGTAAATCACTTTTATTTAAAAATCCCCATAGCAAACCTCTCCTGCTTCAGACAGTTTCTGACATGGACAGAAGTGGCAACAGAGAGCAGTGTGGTCAGACTGGAAAAAACTACACAACTTCTGGAGCATACAGCAGCTGATAAGTACTGGAAGGATTAAGATTTTTAAATAGATCTAATTTACAAATCTGTATAACTTTCTGGCACCAGTTGATTTGAAAACATTTGTTTTGCACCGGAGTACCCCTATAACAACATCGGCTTGTCACTAAAACGCAGACCTGGACTCCATTTAGCCTGGGTTCACACCACGATTTTGCTCTACAGTTTCCAAATACGGTTTTATGTACAAAACCGGATTACCCAAAAACGGATCCAACCATATATAACTGGATGCTCCAAAAGTCAACCGTATACGTTTTCAAACAGTATACGGTTGGCATTTTTTAGTCCGGTTACATACGGTTGCATATGGTTTTCTTCAATAAAACTTAATATTTTTTTTATTTTAATAAAGTTACAGTTGTTCTGTTAAAATTCCAACAGAAGTGGGAGGGGTTTGCCATGTGGCTTTACTTGATGACTCTCTGGGCTGGAGGAAGATGGTAGCATGTATATAGCATGTTCCAGAAGGTAGTTGCGGCTTTTGGCTCGATCTGCGCATGTGCAAAAGTCAAAACCGGATTCAGAAAACCATACTGAACTGTACACATATGTACGGTTCTCATAGACTGCTATGTTCAAAAACTGTATCCGGTTAGAATACGGTTTTGGACCAGGACACAAAAAAGTGGTAGACCACGGTTTTGAGTGCGGGGAAAAAAATGGATGAATTTCTGAATGGATGAAACCGTATACATAATGGGGTATATGATTTTTAATGTTAAGTCAATGGACACTGTTTTCGGTACGGTTTGAAAACAAAACCGTATTCCGAAACCGTAGAGTTGCCTTTTCTAGGGTATAACCATGGCTGCCAGTACTGATATCAGAACAAAATACTGTCACAAGCAGATACAGAAAATAACATGCATAGTATATATAAATACTACCAGGTAGCAAGAGAAGCAATTCACTAATGGACAACAGAAACCAGTAATAATGAATGGATAAAGACACAAATGAATGATGATTATGGAAGTCAGGAATTATGATAGCCTGGGGGGAGATGGGTGTAGGGAGTGTAGCTGTGCAGTTACTAAAGGGTGCTTGTTAACCCTTGCTATTCGTGACGCCAGGGTCAGGGCTCCTCTGTAATGCTTGTCCTACCGCCATCCTTCCCAAGAGCGATAGGGAGGTATTAAATAATTGACTGTCCACAACCGGAGAGTTTTGCAGAAACTTGTCGGAACTTTACTGAAGAATTTATGCAAGCTTTACAAGCGGAACAGTCTCTATATATGCAAAGTCTCTTAGGAGATTGACAAAGGTTGGGACCTTAAGTAATTTTGAGTCCGTAGACTGACTTGCGCTGTTCCACTGGATTTAGGGGATTTAGTTGCGGTCCAGTAGTCACGCTAGCTGTAGCGGGGATTAGTTTAGAACTCACGGTTTAGTTTTGTGCTGAGGCCAACAGGCTGGTCTTTGAAAGTTGCGCAGATCCGTCCTGCTAGTCCGGCATCCACGAGAGCAGCAACCCAAGACAGCGATAATTGGCTACAGCTCCCTTATATGGGCAGGGGCTGGACTAGAGCTGATTGGTCCAATACTGATGTCAATCACCTTTACAATGTATAATCATAATAATCATTCTTGTACTTATCAGCTGCTGTATGCTCCACAGGAAGTTGTATTTCTTTATGGAGTTCTTTTCAGTCTGACCACAGTGCTCTCTGCTGACACCTCTGTCTATATCAGGAACTGTCCAGAGCAGGAGAGGTTTGCTGTGGGGATTTGCTTGTACTCTGGACAGTTCCTGACATGGACAGAGGTGTAAGCAGATAGCACTGTGGTCAGACTGAAAAGAATTCTAAAAAAAAGAAATACAACTTCCTGTGGAACATATAGCAGCTAAGTACTGGAAGGATCAACATTTTTAAATAGAAGTAATTTACAAATCTGTTTAACTTTCTGGCACCTGTTGATTTTTAAAAATTAGTTTTCCAACGGAAATCCCCTTTAAGGACTCAGAAGAGATGGGGACTTCTGCTTTACAGTAGGAGTTTTTGTTTTGTAGCTCCATTTTGCAATTTTCCGTATATGTTACTTGTGAAATCAGATACATGAGAAAGCAGGTACAGTCCTAAAAGGTACAGACTAAAAAAAAGTCCTTCAGGTGTACCTAAACTTTGAGACAACTTCTCACATGTCATAGAAACCTGTTGAAGGTGGTGATCAGAGGGGTGCGGTATTTTCAGGCACAGCATGGACTCTCTGGAGGAGGCAGACAGACTCAGCTTTAATGCTTTTACAGTTAAGGCACTCTCACTGACATAACACCATCCAAGCCATGCCCCAACTTACTGTTACCTGCCTCTGTACTCTCTAAGCCCTACCAATGCTTTATGTGTTCTCTGCAGGCTCTTTTCTGCTAGAGACAGAATTCCCCTAACAACAGGCGATGGACAGCAGTTTACAGGAAAAAAAAAAAATCACCTAATCACATAATTTTGACTTTTTTTTTTTTTTTTTTTTTTTAAATACGGAGGTGACCATTTAAAACCAGTGTAAGAATCAGTGTTTGTAAATTCCCTTTTATCTCAATAAAAGAGGGAATAATGTAAAGGTATTGTTAGCTGTGTTGTGAAGACGGTGCACAAATCCAATTTATCCAAAGGGTTTCCAAGGGTTTACACAAACAACTATACAATTTCCTATTTGGGCTTATGCCTTCATGGGACTGATTTCCCGAAACTTGGGAACCCTATAAATGTTTAAACTTTTATCTTTATTAATTCTTTATGAAAAGGTTTGTTTTACTAATGGTGAGAAAGACATAACTTGATGTACTTTAAAAATACAGTCAGGTTTGCAGATTTCAATGGAGTTTATAGTCCTATTTTTATCTATAGTATGGTTATATTGGATAGGCTTCAATCCAGGATGCCGTGGTTTTATTCCACTCAGGAATTCTATTAATATCTCCAATCCACACTGTTACGCCGAGCGCTCCGGGTCCCCGCTCCTCCCCGGAGCGCTCGCAGCGTTCTCTCATTCGCAGCGCCCCGGTCAGACCTGCTGACCGGGTGCGCTGCGATATTACTCCCAGCCGGGATGCGATTCGCGATGCGGGACGCGCCCGCTCGCGATGCGCATCTCGGCTCCCGTACCTGACCCGTTCCCCGTCTGTGTTGTCCCGGCGCGCGCGGCCCCGCTCCTTAGGGCGCGCGCGCGCCGGGTCTCTGCCATTTAAAGGGCCGCTGCGCCACTGATTGGCGCAGCAGGCCTAATCAGTATTCTCACCTGTGCACTCCCTACTTATACATCACTTCCCCTGCACTCCCTCGCCGGATCTTGTTGCCATTGTGCCAGTGAAAGCGTTTCCTTGTGTGTTCCTAGCCTGTGTTCCAGACCTCCTGCCGTTGCCCCTGACTACGATCCTTGCTGCCTGCCCTGACCTTCTGCTACGTCCGACCTTGCTCTTGTCTACTCCCTTGTAACGCGCCTATCTTCAGCAGTCAGAGAGGTTGAGCCGTTGCTGGTGGATACGACCTGGTTGCTACCGCCGCTGCAAGACCATCCCGCTTTGCGGCGGGCTCTGGTGAATACCAGTAGCAACTTAGAACCGGTCCACCAACACGGTCCACGCCAATCCCTCTCTGGCACAGAGGATCCACCTCCAGCCAGCCGAATCGTGACACACACACTAATATTATTGTATCTGATCCCTACACTGCTGCTTGAAACGCCATATAGTGGCACCCCCCGACGTTTCGCCGGCCGTAACTGGCTTTATCAAGGGTTGAGGTGCTAATGGAAGAGGGTGCAGAGGGTGCAGCCCATGTAGGTGTTATCCTAGGAGCATGGCTATGTCAGTGTGTACATGGAATTTGGGGATTGGAGCTTCATGCGTGGAGAATGCAGAGTTTTCTATGTAAATCTGAATGTTATGTAGTGACATAATATATTTGGAATCACATTTAGGTTGTTGCAGACCAGTACCTTTCCTTCACATTTTTTGCCCTAAAGATTTTGAGCCTTTTCCATCGTATTCATACCCTGTAATCTGGATAATCTTGTGTGAATTCCTGTGTAATTATTAGTAATATTCCGCTATGGGGAGAGATGTCAGATTTTGGTGGTGTTAAAGGTTACTATTTCAGTGGTCTATGGAGCTGGATGTGATGATCATTTGTAATGTGTGTTGACAGAGTGTTGTTACATTGCTGGTTTCAGCAGCTTTTCTTACACTAGGGAGGGATCAGGCAAAGCCAAGCGTCTGCATCCTGAGCTCCTCTCCACAGTGCGCGAGCCTCCTGACACCGCACTGTGCGCGCTGACCTCATTCAGCTCCTGGCAACCGAGGAGTTTGCTATGGCTTCAGTCTCCAAGTCTTCACCTTTAGAGATCTGTGTAGAAAATAAGCTCAGAATGAGCTCCACCGGGACCCTGCCAGAAAAGGCAACTGCGAGCGCCGAGCTCATTGAAATGACTGCCAATGTTATTTTGCTTGGGCCACGGCTGTGACTGGCATTCATCTGTTTGTGGAAACTTTTCATGTGGTCATAATGAGTACTAATGGTTCTGGAAATGTTCTTCATTTTTATTGATGTCGTAACCTTTGGTGTGTTATGAAGAGCAGCGAGGGATTTGGATACTGAAGACCGTACTTATTCCACAGAACGTGTGGCCGCTCGCTGGTCTGTGCTTGTTGGCGCAGTGGGAGATGGCAAAATCCTCATTGTAAATCTCTGGCTACTAATGCTTTTGTGTCTAAAATTGCAGTAACTCGTAATAATGGTGTCGTCCCAATGTTGGGACACCAGACAGGTATACAGGTGAAACTCGAAAAATTAGAATATCGTGCAAAAGTTCATTTATTTCAGTAATGCAACTAGTCTGTGGAAGGAAGCATGAAGCGCTCCAAAATCTCCTGGTAGATGGAGGCGTTGACCCTGGACTTAAAAAGGGACTCCACCCCTAGATATCTTATCCCCTATCCAAAGGATGTCGGATGGCGGGGGTCCCATAGCTGGGATCCCTGCAATCTCATTGCAGAACCTGGCATTCGTTTAGAACGCTGGGAGTGGACATCAGGGGTCGTGACGGCAATGCCCCCTTGTGATGTCATGAAACGCGAGTTTCGAGTTTCACCTGTATACCTATAAACTATAGATGGTGCTATAAAGTGTTTGCTATGAACAATATTTAAGGGTTCGGGTATATTCATACTATGGAATTAAAGGGGTACTCTACTGGAAAACTTTTTTTTTTTTTTTTTAAATCAACTGGTGCCAGAAAGTTAAACAGATTTGTAAATTACTTGTATTGAAAAATCGTAATCCTTTACTTATCAGCTGCTGTATGATCTACAGGAAGTTCTTTTCTTTTTTAATTTCTTTTCTGTCTGACCACAGTGCTCTCTCCTGACACATCTGTCCATGTCAGGAACTGTCCAGAGCAAATCCCCACAGAAAACCTATCCTGCTCTGGACAGTTCCTGACATGGACAAAGGTGTCAGCAGAGAGCACTGTGGTCAGGCAGAAAGGAAATTCGAAAAGAACTTCCTGTGGATCATACAGCAGCTGATAAGTACTGGAAGGATTAAGATTTGTTAATAGAAGTAATTTACAAATCGGTTTAACTTTCTGGCACCAGTTGATTTAAAAAAAAAATAAATGTTTTCCAGTGGAGTACCTCTTTAAGCAAGGAAAATCTCCCCGTTGTATTACTCTTAGGACTCACACCTTTCAACTTCATGATAAATGGAGAAATGAGGAATCAACACTTAAATTTGCTGCAGAAATAAGCTCTGAATAAAGGGAATGTGACACCACAAATGCCCTTATACTGCACGGTCACCTAAAATATACAGCAATACCTTTGTAATGTAAATGCACCACGCCATGGTAATCCATCAGTTATTCTGTATGCTAATTCAGTTCCTTGTTGCACTGGGGATGGTCGCCCAGACCACTCCCATCTCCTCCTGTAGCCCGGCCTGACCACCAAGTCTGGGCCATCCCTCAGCAGTGGCGTGGAGCCATGGCCGATAAAAGATCTCACATGTCCATGTCACTCAGGCTTTTTTTTTTTATGCTTTGTTTCTGGGGTAAGGAGTTGTTTTTGGTAAAGAAATTTAATTAACAAAAGTGTTAGGAATCCCTTAAAAAGTACCTGCCACCAAATAAACTGTTCTCAACTACCTCAGGCTATGTTCCCTAACCACTCCTAACACCCCTCCTGCCCTTTAAAACAATTTCAGAGCTTTAAAGAGCTGTGTATCATACCTTTCTTCTTGCTCACATAGTGCAGTTTCCAGCAGGAGAAAGTGGGTGTTTCCCAGCAGGCATGACATCACTGAAGCCTGCTGGGGGACCACTTCCGCCCTCACATTGTTGCAGAATTGTGATAAACAGTCTGTGCAGATTTATAGTGAGAATCTATGGAGCTTTCACTTTCTGTGCAGCTGACAATCAAGCTCAGTGCAGAGAAACACTTCCTGAGTTCGGACTCCTGCCAGGCCGGGATGAGACCAAACTCACTGTACTAATTGTGGCCGGGAACAGAACAGAGCCACATAGTGGCCGTTTTTTATATTACATTTTAAAAGCAAGTGAATGGGAAAGTGTCTGCTAATTACACAAGGAACACTATATTAAAAGTTTTATTTGGTGACAGGTACTCTTTAAGCTATGAAACGGAGGTAACTTATGCGAGATGTCGCACATGTGCCGTATCTCGGTGGGACTGTTAAGGAGTAGTTTTGGGTAAAAAAAATTATTTACATATATGTTAGAAATCCCCTACACCAGTGGTCTTCAACCTGCGGACCTCCAGATGTTGCAAAACTACAACTCCCAGCATGCTCGGACAGCCAACGGCTGCAACATCTGGAGGGTCTGCAGGTTGGAGACCACTGCCCTAGACTATCAAAAGGAGGGAAGACCTTTGAGATCTCGCACATGCACAATGCGTCACATGGCTCCACGTCACTGTTGAGGGGCAGGTTGGGCTTGGTGGTCAGGCTGGGCTACAGGAGGAGACAAGATTGGTCCGTTACTGGGAAGGGCGGCGATAGGGCGGAGAATTACCTCAGCATACTAGCCCTCAGCCTGGCGTCACGAACTAGGTTAACATTAACCCCTCATCTACCGAAACAACATCCCAACTACCATACACCCCCCAAGGGCTACCACACAGTGTTCCCCAACAAGGGTGCCTCCGGCTGTTGCACAACTACAACTCCCAGCATGCCCGGACAGCCGTTGGCTGTCCGGGCATGCTGGGAGTTGTGGTTGTGCATCAGCTGGAGGCACCCAGGTGGGGAAACACCGCTTTTATGCAAAGTGTTGACACAGCATAAATTGCGTGAAGTGCGTATATTTTAAAGGTGTTGCACTCGATGAGAAAACAGATGACAGAACTTCCAGCGGGTCATGTAGCAGACTGAGCAAGTTATCTCTCCTGTAACAGGAGACGTCTCTCGTTTGGATTTCATTTATGGAATGGCCTGAAGGTGCAGTAAAATGTGGAAAAAGTAAAGAAACTTCCAAATACATCAATGCAGGTTAGAATGACTGGAGGAATGCAAAATACAAAGAGCACATGTGCAAGTGCTGAAAAATGCACTTACCTATAGTTGTTGCGCTAGAACAGTGTTTCCCAAACCAGTGTGCCTCCAGCTGTTTCAAAACAACAACTCCAAGCATGCCTGGAAAGCCAAAGGCTGTCCGGGCATGCTGGGAGTTGTAGTTTTGCAAAAGCTGGAGGGCACCCTGATTGGGAAACACTGCTCTCGAAGCACAACACCCAATAGAGCCAAAAGAGTCATGCATGGGTTGTACTTTGTGGGTCCTCCCAGGTGAAGTGGGTTAAGAATTAGTCAGAAATTCACCTCCTATGTCCTGGGTGAGGAAGAAACCATGAGGCAAAATGCTGCCGCAGTTCCCAAGGATGAATGGGGGAGATTTATCAAAGCCTGTGTAGAGTGGTGCAGTTGCCCCTAGCAACCAATCAGCTTCTTTCATTTTTCACAGGCCTCTTTAAAAATGAAAGAAGCAATCTGGTTGCTATGGGCAACTGCACCACTCTCCCTCTACACAGGCTTTGATAAATCTCCCCCAATGTCTTTATCGTAAGTGCAGGCACAAAGCAACCGTTTCAGATCCAGAAAGAACCCTTTATCAGGTAAGTGCACTTATCTTGAGAGCTGCGTTGGCGTTCTGGTCCATGGTTTCTTTCTCGCCAAAGTCGTAGGAGATGATTTTCTGACAATCACTGGAATTTTTGGACATGTTACAGTAAGGCTGACCATATTTCTTTGAGACAAAAACGAGTCATTGGGATAGCAAAAATGGGACAGGGTTATATATAGTTGCAGGCCCGCATACTGCCCCCATATTTAGTTGTAGGACCCTATACTGCCCCCATATATAGTTGTAGGACCCTATACTGCCCCCATATATAGTTGTAGGACCCTATACTGCCCCCATATTTAGTTGTAGGCCCCCATATATAGTTGTAGGACCCTATACTGCCCCCATATATAGCTGTAGGACCCTATACTGCCCCCATATATAGCTGTAGGACCCTATACTACCCCCATATATAGTTGTAGGACCCTATACTGCCCCCATATATAGTTGTAGGACCCTATACTGCCCCCATATTTAGTTGTAGGCCCCCATATATAGTTGTAGGACCCTATACTGCCCCCATATATAGTTGTAGGACCCTATACTGCCCCCATATATAGCTGTAGGACCCTATACTGCCCCCATATATAGTTGTAGGACCCTATACTGCCCCCATATATAGTTGTAGGACCCTATACTGCCCCCATATATAGCTGTAGGACCCTATACTGCCCCCATATATAGCTGTAGGACCCTATACTACCCCCATATATAGTTTTAGGACCCTATACTGCCCCTATATATAGTTTTAGGACCCTATACTGCCCCTATATATAGTTGCAGGCCCCCTCTGTGCCCTCCATGTAGTTTTAGGTCTCCTCTCCTCTATGCCCCGATATATAGTAGTAGGTAGGTGGCCCCCACAGCCATACTGCCCTGCTGCTTCGGGGCTTTACTGCTCCTCCAGTTTGGGTTGGAAACTACTAGGCCGTCGCAGTAGGTCCCTGGACCAGAGAAGCACTGGAGCTGACATGGGCGGTAGTTAAGTTACCATTCTAGTGGGGTTCACTTTAATAACCGCGACCAGCTGCTGCTGCGGCCCTAAAAATATGCAGAAGTGTCAATTTTGTCTTATTTTGTTGGGGGGGAAAAAACTAAATTAACATGTATAAGATGGCCAAGGATGGCTAAAACTGCTGGCACAGAGGGGGAGATTTATCTAAACCTGTCCAAAAGAAAAGTTGCTGAGTTGCCCATGTCAACCAATCAGATCGCTTCTTTCATTTTTCAGAGGCCTTTTCAAAAAAAGAAGCGATGCGATTGGTTGCTATGGGCAACTTTTCCTCTGGACAGGTTTTGATAAATTTTCCCCAGAATGCCTACAGTGTAGTACCCAAACCAAAGTTAAAGGGGTACTCCACTGGAAAACCTTTTTTTTTTATTTTTTTATTAAATATTTGTTGCCATTCACTTCAATATCATTATAAATTATCAATGTGTGACTATGCCTTAAAACATCTGAGGAAGGGGTACACTGAAGGCCCCCAAAACTTGTTACTGTTCGTACCAATAAAAAGCTTTGCGCTTTACCAGGAATATATTCCTTGTGGATACAAAAGCCTTTTAAGTCACCGATTCTTCTCTGATCATTGGCACCACTAGATTGGCCTACAACACTTTTTGGGGGAGACTAACTGACACAGGCAAAACCTTCACATCTGAATACTTAAAGGGGTACTCCACCGGAAAACATATATACATATATATAATTTTTTTTTTTTTATATCAACTGATGCCAGAAAGTTAAACAGATTTGTAAATTGCTTCTATTTAAAAATCTTAATCCTTCTAGTACTTATCAGCTGCTATATGCTCCACAGGAAGTTCTTTTCTTTTTGAATTTCCTTTCTGTCTGACCACATTGCTCTCTTCTGACCCCTCTGTCCATTTTAGGAACTGTCCAGAGCAGGAGAGGTTTGCTATGGGAATTTGCTCCTATTCTGAATGGTTCCCCTGGACAGAGGTGTCAGCAGAGAGCACTGTGGTCAGACACAAAAGAAATTCAAAAAGAAAAGAACTTCCTGTGAAGCATACAGCAGCTGATAAGTACTGGAGGATTAAGATTTTCAAATAGAAGTAATTTACAAATCTATTTAACTTTCTGGCACCAGTTGATTTAAAAAGAAATCCATTGGAGTAGCCCTTAAGTATTCAGATGTGAAGGTTTTGCCTGTGTCAGTCAGTCTCCTCCAAAAAGTGTTGCAGGCCAATCTAGTGGTGCTACTGATCAGAGAAGAATCGATGACTTAAAAGGCTTTTGTATCCACAAGGAATATTTTCCTGGTAAAGCGCAAAGCTTTTAACTGGTACGAACAGTAACACGTTTTGGGGGCCTTCAGAGCGCCCCTTCCTCAGATGTTTTAAAGTATATTCACAAATTGATAATTTATAATGGTATTAATGTGAATGGCAGCAGATTTATTAACAGGTGACCGTACCCTAAATTTGGGGAAGGGGCACCCTGCGTGCCCTGAAACACGTTACTGTTCCACCCACAACAACTTTTTCAGATAACTAAGCGAGCAGACAAATTTGTGCGGTATCCCTCTCACGGAGGTAATTGACGTGTGTCGTATTCACCCAGAATTTTTCTTGGTCTCTTTAAAGGGGTATTCCAGGAAAAACTTTCTTTTTTTTTTTTTTTATATCAACTGGCTCCAGAAAGTTAAACAGATTTGTAAATTACTTCTATTAAAAAAATCTTAATCCTTTCAATAATTATCAGCTGCTGAAGTTGAGTTGTTCATTTCTGTCTGGCAACAGTGCTCTCTGCTGACACCTCTGCTTGTCTCTGGAACTGCACAGAGTAGAAGAGGTTTGCTATGGGGATTTGCTTCTAAACTGGGCGGTTCCCGAAACCCTTTGTCATCAGAGAGCACTTAGACAGAAAAGAACAACTCAACTTCAGCAGCTCATAAGTACTGAAAGGATTAAGATTTTTTTAATAGAAGTAATTTACAAATCTTTTTAACTTTCTGGAGCCAGTTGATATATATGTAAAAAAAAAAAAAAGTTTTTTCCTGGATAACCCCTTTAAACTATGACATTAGCTGCATACACTCTTACAGTGGTCTCTAGTGGTCTCCAACCCGTGGACCTCCAGATGTTACAAAACATGTTGCAAAGCAGGGAGCCTCCAGCTGCTGCAAAACTACAACTCCCAGCATGCCCGGACAGCCAACGGCTGTCCGGGCATGCTGGGAGTTGTAGTTTTGCAACATCTGGAGGCCCGCAGGTTG
Organism: Hyla sarda; assembly: GCF_029499605.1. Taxonomy (NCBI): domain Eukaryota; kingdom Metazoa; phylum Chordata; class Amphibia; order Anura; family Hylidae; genus Hyla; species Hyla sarda. Next base: position 124,736,992 of record NC_079198.1, on the reverse strand, counting down.
AAGACCACTGCTCTATTAGATGGTGAGAACATTTTACCACAATTTTCTGTCTACAATCAATTAACATTTTTCTTTTAAGTTGCTATTTATTTGCTCTTTGCTTTCCTGTATGTAGTTCAGTGCAGACACTGACTCACAGAACACTGTTGTTTTCTGTTTTTATAGGTGCATGGAGGAGTAATCATCGACTTCCATCATCTCCTGGACGGCGAAGAAGTTTACAGAGAACTTCCCAAGCTCTTCTGCTTCCAGTGAACACTCTGCACGGTACAAAACCTATATTAATGAATTCACCCACAAGGCCTTGTTTATTTTATCCTCTGGGGAGATTTCATAGTATTCCTTCTGATAGGACAAAAAAAATGTTTAAAGAAGCACTCCGTTTTTGGCAGGATTTTTTTGCGCCGTATCATGCTCACTCACTATAACTAGTCGTACAGTAGCATATGTTTTATTCTAGCGCAGCTGCACCTATGCATTTCATTACAGCAGTGTTTCCCAACCAGGGTGCCTCCAGCTGTATTACACTAACTTGGTCATGTGATCAGCAGTCTGACTCTCCAAACCTTCCAGTGTTTAATGTGTCAGAACAGGATGTGTGATTGGTTTTTACTTCCTTTGGACTACAGGATGACATCATCACCTAGCAGAATCCTCTCCTTCTAGCTCCCAGATCCTCACCCCTCCCAGCTCCATCTGTTATCTCTATGGGATCAGTATATAGTAGTTATACACCTCCCCTCCAGCTCTATCTGTATACTGCTGCTGCTATCTCTATGGGATCAGGATATATAGTAGATATACACCTACCCTCCAGCTCTTTCTGTATACTGCTGCTATCTCTATGGGATCAGGATTTATAGTAGTTTTACACCTTCCCTCCCAGCTCTATCTGTATACTACTGCTGCTATCTCTATGGGATCAGGATATACAGTAGTTATACACCTCCCCTCCAGCTCTTTCTGTATACTGCTGCTATCTCTATGGGATCAGGATTTATAGTAGTTTTACACCTCCCCTCCAGCTCTATCTGTATACTACTGCTGCTATCTCTATGGGATCAGGATATATAGTAGTTATACACCTACCCTCCAGCTCTTTTTGTATACTGCTGCTATCTCTATGGGATCAGGATATATAGTAGTTATACACCTCCCCTCCAGCTCTATCTGTATACTGCTGCTGCTATCTCTATGGGATCAGGATATACCGTAGTTTTACACCTCCCCTCCAGCTCTTTCTGTATACTGCTGCTATCTCTATGGGATCAGGATTTACAGTAGTTTTACACCTTCCCTCCCAGCTCTATCTGTATACTACTGCTACCATCTCTATCAGTATAGTTAGTAGTTATGCAACTCCCCTGACACATTACATTTTTGCTGAATTTATAAAAAAAAAATGTTGCTGTGATTTTCCCCAAATTGCCACAAAAAATGTAAGACTAAGGCCGTTGATTTCCAGATTTCCAGAATTCCAGACGGTATCCCACTGAACTCAATAGGGCTTCGAATTTTGACAGAATTCTTTGTTTTGAGCATGCAGAAATTCTGCATAAATTCCGCACAAATTCCACTCCGCAAAACTGTGAAGATTCCATAGCAAGCTTTGCAGAAAAGGAATTTGAGCAGAATAGCAAAATATCTGTCGTGTGAACATAGCCTATGTGTCTAGTGCCTCGTTCTTGTATTGTTTCTAGGTCATCAGTTTGTTATTGGTTCTTTATTTTATTTTTATTTTTTGTGTGCAATTTTGGTCTATTGGTGAGTTACTATTTATGTTCTTGCTACCAGTATTGATGCGTGTCTAGTTTGTTTTTCTTGTGGCTACCTACTGGTCATACTATTTTGGTTCTACTGTCCTTAGGACTTGGAGCTACAGACAGAACCCAGGAAAGGCAAGTGCTATAGGTAGAGTGGCCACCTGGCCGGTATTTTCCCTGCACAGACGGTATTTTGGCCCCCTGCCGGTATTTTTATATTAAAAATACCGGCAATGCAATGGCCGGTATTTATCCAACCAATCCTCCAACTCCCGGAATGTTGCACCATATACTATACCAGTGTTTCCCAACCAGAGCCCATCCAGCTTTTGCAAAACTACAACTTCCAGCATGCCCGGACAGCCGTTGGCTGTCCGGGCATGCTGGGAGTTGTAGTTTTGCAACTGCTAGAGGCACACTGGTTGGGGGAACACTGACCTATACTATATACTACTATATACAGTAGTCCAACATGCTGGGAGTTGTAGTTTTGCAACAGCTGGAGGCACCCCTGGTTGGGAAACACTGACCTATACTATATACTACTATATAGTTCAACATGCTGGGAGTTGTAGTTTTCGTTTAGGGCAGCTGCTGAGCCACAGGCTGTATCAGGGCATGCTGGGAGTTGTAGTTAGTAACTAACTGCAACTCCCAAATTTAATTAAAAAAAAAGCGATCAAAAAAGTCACATCAAAACCAAAATGGTACTTTTAAAAACTACAAATCGGGGCGCAAACAACAAGCCCTCATACAGGCCCCGTATAAGGAGAAAAAAAAAAGTTATAGGGGTCAGAATAGGACAACATTTCCCCCACATATGTGTATCCTGTAAAGTCACGTCACATCCTCAAGGCACCGCAGATCCTTCTTTACTTATATAATTACATATGTAATTAATTATGCAAATTGGCATGGCAGTATTTTTTGTCTAGAAAGGTGGCAACCCTAGCTATGGGTGCTGCCAGTTCTGCCATCTAGTGACAACCCGCATTGTTATTAAAGGGGTATTCCAGGAAAAACTTTTTTTTATATATCAACTGGCTCCAGAAAGTTAAACAGATTTGTAAATTACTTCCATTAAAAAATCTTAATCCTTTCAGTACTTATGAGCTTCTGAAGTTAAGGTTGTTCTTTTCTGTCTAAGTGCTCTCTGATGACACGTGTCTCGGGAAACGCCCAGTTTAGAAGCAAATCCCCATTGCAAACCTCTTCTAAACTGGGCGGTTCCCGAGACATGTGTCATCAGAGAGGACTTAGACAGAAAAGAACAACCTTAAAGGGGTACTCCGGTGAGAACCTTTTTTTTTTTTTTTTTTTTTTAAATCAACTGGTGCCAGAAAGTTAAACAGATTTGTACATTACTTTTATTAAAAATTTTTAATCCTTCCTGTACTTATTAGCTGCTGAATACTACAGTGGAAATTATTTTCCGTTTGAAACACAGAGCTCTCTGCTGACATCACGAGCACAGTGCTCTCTGCTGACATCTCTGTCCATTTTTAGGAACTGTCCAGGGTAAAAGGAAATCCCCATAGCAAACATATGCTGCTCTGGACAGTTCATAAAATGGACAGAGATGTCAGCAGATAGCACTGTGCTCGTGATGTCAGCAGACAGTTCTGTGTTTCAAAAAGAAAAGAATTCCCGCTGTAGTATTCAGCAGCTAATAAGTACAGGAAGGATTAAGATTTTTTAATAGAAGTAATTTACAAATCTGTTTAACTTTCTGGCACCAGTTGATTTAAAAAAAAAAAAAAAGTTTTTCGCCGAAGTACCCCTTTAACTTCAGAAGCTCATAAGTACTGAAAGGATTAAGATTTTTTAATAGAAGTAATTTACAAATCTGTTTAACTTTCTGGAGCCAGTTGATTTAAAAAAAAAAAAAAAAAAAAAGTTTTTCGCCGAAGTACCCCTTTAACTTCAGAAGCTCATAAGTACTGAAAGGATTAAGATTTTTTAATAGAAGTAATTTACAAATCTGTCTAACTTTCTGGAGCCAGTTGTTATATAAAAAATAGTTTTTTCCTGGATAACCCCTTTAAGGCTCTGTAAGGCGCCCCCGGCTCACAGAGAAGGCTGATTGCCAAGCCGGGAGCACAGAGCTATTTTTAGTTTTTTAAAGCCGTAAAACCCCTTTAAACCCTGTCCTAGAGCCTGACACACCGTAGCCACCTCTTGTATTGCCTTGGTATGTGTCATTAGGACTGTAAGGTTGGTAGAAATGTGAAGGATCTATTAGAATGAGCTTCCTGTGCTAGCTCCTTGTCAGTCTTTTATGATAAAGATCAGATCAGAGTTCATTGTAAGACACAATGAAGATGCATACATTTACATTCGCTGATCGTGTCTCTGAAGCGGGAATTCTGCATCATCAGCTCTTCTCTGATCCATCCTCCCTGGTCTGATGTCTTTCCAAGAAACCTAAACCTCCTCTAACTTCTCATATGCAAAGTACGTATCTCTTTTGGATCTAAATGAGCCTCTTATCTGCATATAGGCTGTACGGCCCCTCTGACCGATCCTTACCTATGGCCCCTAGTTCATGCTTTAGTTGCCAAAGGACAGCAGAGAGGTGTGTGGCGTTGGGGATTGAGGTGCAGGGTAGATGTTATAACCCAAGGGGCAGATGTTATTAACCCCTTCTTGTCGTGACGCCAGGGCATGGTTCAGCCTTAACCCCCCGAAGGTAATACCGCTGGTCCTGGGCTAGGCACGGGGGGCAAT